>NW_026646402.1:300000-521764 GCF_949987535.1 Balaenoptera acutorostrata
TTTTAGATGTTTCAGAACACACCGTACACTTCTCCAGAGTGGCTGTTGGCAATTTACATCCAACCAACAGCGTAGCAAGGCTCCCATTTCTCCATGGCCGGTCCTGCATTTCTGGTTTGGACACTTTTTTCCGCATGGCCCTTTTGCCCGCTGGGAAGGGAGACTTCTTTGGAGCGCTGATTGGCATTTCCAGGTTGTTTGGTTGGCCAAAAAGGGCGTATGCGTTTTTTCCTGAATATATTCAGGAAAAAACGCATACGCCCTTTTTGGCCAAGGGCATCATTGTCCACGTTTTGCCGCTTTTCATGTGCTTTCAAGGCGATTCGAATCTACCTCCTGAAATCTGTTTCCTGCAATTCTGCCTTGCTTTCAAAGCCTCTTCGTTGCCTTCCCTTAATATATTTGTGGACGAGAGGTATCATTTAAAACTCTGCAGGTTTGTGAATTGCAGTGCCCCTGAGCTCCATTTTTCAACTCGCTTTTTTGGGAGCTGGCCGCCAAAGCGCAGGATTGCTTCAGGCCCTCTTCTGGTTCTGGGGGACAGGCTGAGCTTGTGCTTAATTCTTCTTCCTGATGGGAAAATAGAGTGACCTGTGCCTGTCCCAACACCTAGAGCTAGTCTCTCATTGGTTCCCCCTCTTCCCCTTCATCCTCAGGACAAATTGCAACCTGTACGGAACAGGAGGTTAAAGGTGTTGATTCTCCAAGGAGGGAGATGGCTAGTAAATCGGCTGGAATGGCGAACCCGAGCAAAGGAGATGAGAAATGAGGTGCGTTTTAGAAACCTTTCCCGATCACACGGTGTACCATCTTCTGGGTTTCTCATGCCTGTTTTCGACGTAGGAAGATGCCCTTGAACCTGGAGATTTGGGACCCATGGGATGGGTACCATGCAGTATTATTTGAAAGGGTCTGCGTTGGCTCACCCAACCTCACCGAACCTCTCA
Source organism: Balaenoptera acutorostrata (assembly GCF_949987535.1). NCBI lineage: Eukaryota > Metazoa > Chordata > Mammalia > Artiodactyla > Balaenopteridae > Balaenoptera > Balaenoptera acutorostrata. The sequence goes on from NW_026646402.1 coordinate 300,948, forward strand.
GCCCCAAGAGTGTCCACCCTTATGTCTCAATCAGCTGTGGGTCTAGATATGGTCAATCCAGGTTGCATCACAGCCCCTGAACGAATTTTGTAAGAATTTCTCTCTCTTTCACTGTCTTTGTTTCACGGGTTTTGAAAAGTAATTTATTTTTATAATGGGGTTTAGCTGCTTTTCACGGCTGTGTTTATGCCGCTTTACACCCCCTTGACTCACTTACAGAGAGATATCAATACATAGGTTTGAAGATTCTTACTAGTCAGATATATTCTTGTGCGGTGAATAGGGGGTGTTGAGTCCAGTTCACTGAAAAAGGAATAGGTCTTGTCTCTTACATATTGGGTTTATGGAACGGTATCTGAGCTAATTTGAAACCCTTGTTTTATGCATCACCCTACCTCACCTTTCCCGTTCAGCAGCCATAGTGTGTTTCCTAAACGTGGGACTCTGTTCTGTTTTGCAATTCAGTTCAAGTGTAGCGGTTTTTACATTCCCTCTAGAAGTGATATCTTATGATAAGTGTCTTTTTCTGTGTGACTTATTTCACTTAGAATCGTCGTACCTAAATCCACTCATCGTGCTGCTACTAGCCTTATGACGTTGATTTCATGGCTGAGTGATATTCCATTGTACATGAGGACCACAACTTCTTTATCAATTTTTCTCTTTCCTAGGATATTTAAGGTGTAATGAAGTGGGGGTTCTTGTCCACAGAGCAGCCCTAAACTTTGGGGTGCCTGTGTCTTGCTGATTTTTAGTTTTCCCAATTTATACGCCCATGAGTGGAAGTGCCCTATGCTCTCCAAGCTGTGTTTTTTAGATGTTTCAGAACACACCGTACACTTCTCCAGAGTGGCTGTTGGCAATTTACATCCAACCAACAGCGTAGCAAGGCTCCCATTTCTCCATGGCCGGTCCTGCATTTCTGGTTTGGACACTTTTTTCCGCATGGCCCTTTTGCCCGCTGGGAAGGGAGACTTCTTTGGAGCGCTGATTGGCCTTTCCAGGTTGTTTGGTTGGCCAAAAAGGGCGTATGCGTTTTTTCCTGAATATATTCAGGAAAAAACGCATACGCCCTTTTTGGCCAAGGGCATCATTGTCCACGTTTTGCCGCTTTTCATGTGCTTTCAAGGCGATTCGAATCTACCTCCTGAAATCTGTTTCCTGCAATTCTGCCTTGCTTTCAAAGCCTCTTCGTTGCCTTCCCTTAATATATTTGTGGACGAGAGGTATCATTTAAAACTCTGCAGGTTTGTGAATTGCAGTGCCCCTGAGCTCCATTTTTCAACTCGCTTTTTTGGGAGCTGGCCGCAAAAGCGCAGGATTGCTTCAGGCCCTCTTCTGGTTCTGGGGGGCAGGCTGAGCTTGTGCTTAATTCTTCTTCCTGATGGGAAAATAGAGTGACCTGTGCCTGTCCCAACACCTAGAGCTAGTCTCTCATTGGTTCCCCCTCTTCCCCTTCATCCTCAGGACAAATTGCAACCTGTACGGAACAGGAGGTTAAAGGTGCTGATTCTCCAAGGAGGGAGATGGCTAGTAAATCGGCTGGAATGGCGAACCCGAGCAAAGGAGATGAGAAATGAGGTGCGTTTTAGAAACCTTTCCCGATCACACGGTGTACCATCTTCTGGGTTTCTCATGCCTGTTTTCGACGTAGGAAGATGCCCTTGAACCTGGAGATTTGGGACCCATGGGATGGGTACCATGCAGTATTACTTGAAAGGGTCTGCGTTGGCTCACCCAACCTCACCGAACCTCTCAGCCCCAAGAGTGTCCACCCTTATGTCTCAATCAGCTGTGGGTCTAGATATGGTCAATCCAGGTTGCATCACAGCCCCTGAACGAATTTTGTAAGAATTTCTCTCTCTTTCACTGTCTTTGTTTCACGGGTTTTGAAAAGTAATTTATTTTTATAAAGGGGTTTAGCTGCTTTTCACGGCTGTGTTTATGCCGCTTTACACTCCCTTGACTCACTTACAGAGAGATATCAATACATAGGTTTGAAGATTCTTACTAGTCAGATATATTCTTGTGCGGTGAATAGGGGGTGTTGAGTCCAGTTCACTGAAAAAGGAATAGGTCTTGTCTCTTACATATTGGGTTTATGGAACGGTATCGGAGCTAATTTGAAACCCTTGTTTTATGCATCACCCCACCTCACCTTTCCCGTTCAGCAGCCATAGTGTGTTTCCTAAACGTGGGACTCTGTTCTGTTTTGCAATTCAGTTCAAGGGTAGCGGTTTTTACATTCCCTCTAGAAGTGATATCTTATGATAAGTGTCTTTTTCTGTGTGACTTATTTCACTTAGAATCGTCGTACCTAAATCCACTCATCGTGCTGCTACTAGCCTTATGACGTTGATTTCATGGCTGAGTGATATTCCATTGTACATGAGGACCACAACTTCTTTATCCATTTTTCTCTTTCCTAGGATATTTAAGGTGTAATGAAGTGGGGGTTCTTGTCCACAGAGCAGCCCTAAACTTTGGGGTGCCTGTGTCTTGCTGATTTTTAGTTTTCCCAATTTATACGCCCATGAGTGGAAGTGCCCTATGCTCTCCAAGCTGTGTTTTTTAGATGTTTCAGAACACACCGTACACTTCTCCAGAGTGGCTGTTGGCAATTTACATCCCACCCATCAGCGTAGCAAGGCTCCCATTTCTCCATGGCCGGTCCTGCATTTCTGGTTTGGACACTTTTTTCCGCATGGCCCTTTTGCCCGCTGGGAAGCGAGACTTCTTTGGAGCGCTGATTGGCCTTTCCAGGTTGCTTGGTTGGCCAAAAAGGGCGTATGCGTTTTTTCCTGAATATATTCAGGAAAAAACGCATACGCCCTTTTTGGCCAAGGGCATCATTGTCCACGTTTTGCCGCTTTTCATGTGCTTTCAAGGCGATTCGAATCTACCTCCTGAAATCTGTTTCCTGCAATTCTGCCTTGCTTTCAAAGCCTCTTCGTTGCCTTCCCTTAATATATTTGTGGACGAGAGGTATCATTTAAAACTCTGCAGATTTGTGAATTGCAGTGCCCCTGAGCTCCATTTTTCAACTCGCTTTTTTGGGAGCTGGCCGCAAAAGCGCAGGATTGCTTCAGGCCCTCTTCTGGTTCTGGGGGGCAGGCTGAGCTTGTGCTTAATTCTTCTTCCTGATGGGAAAATAGAGTGACCTGTGCCTGTCCCAACACCTAGAGCTAGTCTCTCATTGGTTCCCCCTCTTCCCCTTCATCCTCAGGACAAATTGCAACTTGTACGGAACAGGAGGTTAAAGGTGCTGATTCTCCAAGGAGGGAGATGGCTAGTAAATCGGCTGGAATGGCGAACCCGAGCAAAGGAGATGAGAAATGAGGTGCGTTTTAGAAACCTATCCCGATCACACGGTGTACCATCTTCTGGGTTTCTCATGCCTGTTTTCGACGTAGGAAGATACCCTTGAACCTGGAGATTTGGGACCCATGGGATGGGTACCATGCAGTATTACTTGAAAGGGTCTGCGTTGGCTCACCCAACCTCACCGAACCTCTCAGCCCCAAGAGTGTCCACCCTTATGTCTCAATCAGCTGTGGGTCTAGATATGGTCAATCCAGGTTGCATCACAGCCCCTGAACGAATTTTGTAAGAATTTCTCTCTCTTTCACTGTCTTTGTTTCACGGGTTTTGAAAAGTAATTTATTTTTATAATGGGGTTTAGCTGCTTTTCACGGCTGTGTTTATGCCGCTTTACACCCCCTTGACTCACTTACAGAGAGATATCAATACATAGGTTTGAAGATTCTTACTAGTCAGATATATTCTTGTGCGGTGAATAGGGGGTGTTGAGTCCAGTTCACTGAGCAAGGAATAGGTCTCGTCTCTTACATATTGGGTTTATGGAACGGTATCTGAGCTAATTTGAAACCCTTGTTTTATGCATCACCCCACCTCACCTTTCCCGTTCAGCAGCCATAGTGTGTTTCCTAAACGTGGGACTCTGTTCTGTTTTGCAATTCAGTTCAAGTGTAGCGGTTTTTACATTCCCTCTAGAAGTGATATCTTATGATAAGTGTCTTTTTCTGTGTGACTTATTTCACTTAGAATCGTCGTACCTAAATCCACTCATCGTGCTGCTACTAGCCTTATGACGTTGATTTCATGGCTGAGTGATATTCCATTGTACATGAGGACCACAACTTCTTTATCCATTTTTCTCTTTCCTAGGATATTTAAAGTGTAATGAAGTGGGGGTTCTTGTCCACAGAGCAGCCCTAAACTTTGGGGTGCCTGTGTCTTGCTGATTTTTAGTTTTCCCAATTTATACGCCCATGAGTGGAAGTGCCCTATGCTCTCCAAGCTGTGTTTTTTAGATGTTTCAGAACACACCGTACACTTCTCCAGAGTGGCTGTTGGCAATTTACATCCCACCCATCAGCGTAGCAAGGCTCCCATTTCTCCATGGCCGGTCCTGCATTTCTGGTTTGGACACTTTTTTCCGCATGGCCCTTTTGCCCGCTGGGAAGCGAGACTTCTTTGGAGCGCTAATTGGCCTTTCCAGGTTGCTTGGTTGGCCAAAAAGGGCGTATGCGTTTTTTCCTGAATATATTCAGGAAAAAACGCATACGCCCTTTTTGGCCAAGGGCATCATTGTCCACGTTTTGCCGCTTTTCATGTGCTTTCAAGGCGATTCGAATCTACCTCCTGAAATCTGTTTCCTGCAATTCTGCCTTGCTTTCAAAGCCTCTTCGTTGCCTTCCCTTAATATATTTGTGGACGAGAGGTATCATTTAAAACTCTGCAGGTTTGTGAATTGCAGTGCCCCTGAGCTCCATTTTTCAACTCGCTTTTTTGGGAGCTGGCCGCCAAAGCGCAGGATTGCTTCAGGCCCTCTTCTGGTTCTGGGGGGCAGGCTGAGCTTGTGCTTAATTCTTCTTCCTGATGGGAAAATAGAGTGACCTGTGCCTGTCCCAACACCTAGAGCTAGTCTCTCATTGGTTCCCCCTCTTCCCGTTCATCCTCAGGACAAATTGCAACCTGTACGGAACAGGAGGTTAAAGGTGCTGATTCTCCAAGGAGGGAGATGGCTAGTAAATCGGCTGGAATGGCGAACCCGAGCAAAGGAGATGAGAAATGAGGTGCGTTTTAGAAACCTTTCCCGATCACACGGTGTACCATCTTCTGGGTTTCTCATGCCTGTTTTCGACGTAGGAAGATGCCCTTGAACCTGGAGATTTGGGACCCATGGGATGGGTACCATGCAGTATTACTTGAAAGGGTCTGCGTTGGCTCACCCAACCTCACCGAACCTCTCAGCCCCAAGAGTGTCCACCCTTATGTCTCAATCAGCTGTGGGTCTAGATATGGTCAATCCAGGTTGCATCACAGCCCCTGAACGAATTTTGTAAGAATTTCTCTCTCTTTCACTGCCTTTGTTTCACGGGTTTTGAAAAGTAATTTATTTTTATAATGGGGTTTAGCTGCTTTTCACGGCTGTGTTTATGCCGCTTTACACCCCCTTGACTCACTTACAGAGAGATATCAATACATAGGTTTGAAGATTCTTACTAGTCAGATATATTCTTGTGCGGTGAAGAGGGGGTGTTGAGTCCAGTTCACTGAAAAAGGAATAGGTCTTGTCTCTTACATATTGGGTTTATGGAACGGTATCTGAGCTAATTTGAAACCCTTGTTTTATGCATCACCCCACCTCACCTTTCCCGTTCAGCAGCCATAGTGTGTTTCCTAAACGTGGGACTCTGTTCTGTTTTGCAATTCAGTTCAAGGGTAGCGGTTTTTACATTCCCTCTAGAAGTGATATCTTATGATAAGTGTCTTTTTCTGTGTGACTTATTTCACTTAGAATCGTCGTACCTAAATCCACTCATCGTGCTGCTACAAGCCTTATGACGTTGATTTCATGGCTGAGTGATATTGCATTGTACATGAGGACCACAACTTCTTTATCCATTTTTCTCTTTCCTAGGATATTTAAGGTGTAATGAAGTGGGGGTTCTTGTCCACAGAGGAGCCCTAAACTTTGGGGTGCCTGTGTCTTGCTGATTTTTAGTTTTCCCAATTTATACGCCCATGAGTGGAAGTGCCCTATGCTCTCCAAGCTGTGTTTTTTAGATGTTTCAGAACACACCGTACACTTCTCCAGAGTGGCTGTTGGCAATTTACATCCCACCCATCAGCGTAGCAAGGCTCCCATTTCTCCATGGCCGATCCTGCATTTCTGGTTTGGACACTTTTTTCCGCATGGCCCTTTTGCCCGCTGGGAAGCGAGACTTCTTTGGAGCGCTAATTGGCCTTTCCAGGTTGCTTGGTTGGCCAAAAAGGGCGTATGCGTTTTTTCCTGAATATATTCAGGAAAAAACGCATACGCCCTTTTTGGCCAAGGGCATCATTGTCCACGTTTTGCCGCTTTTCATGTGCTTTCAAGGCGATTCGAATCTACCTCCTGAAATCTGTTTCCTGCAATTCTGCCTTGCTTTCAAAGCCTCTTCGTTGCCTTCCCTTAATATATTTGTGGACGAGAGGTATCATTTAAAACTCTGCAGGTCTGTGAATTGCAGTGCCCCTGAGCTCCATTTTTCAACTCGCTTTTTTGGGAGCTGGCCGCAAAAGCGCAGGATTGCTTCAGGCCCTCTTCTGGTTCTGGGGGGCAGGCTGAGCTTGTGCTTAATTCTTCTTCCTGATGGGAAAATAGAGTGACCTGTGCCTGTCCCAACACCTAGAGCTAGTCTCTCATTGGTTCCCCCTCTTCCCCTTCATCCTCAGGACAAATTGCAACTTGTACGGAACAGGAGGTTAAAGGTGCTGATTCTCCAAGGAGGGAGATGGCTAGTAAATCGGCTGGAATGGCGAACCCGAGCAAAGGAGATGAGAAATGAGGTGCGTTTTAGAAACCTATCCCGATCACACGGTGTACCATCTTCTGGGTTTCTCATGCCTGTTTTCGACGTAGGAAGATACCCTTGAACCTGGAGATTTGGGACCCATGGGATGGGTACCATGCAGTATTACTTGAAAGGGTCTGCGTTGGCTCACCCAACCTCACCGAACCTCTCAGCCCCAAGAGTGTCCACCCTTATGTCTCAATCAGCTGTGGGTCTAGATATGGTCAATCCAGGTTGCATCACAGCCCCTGAACGAATTTTGTAAGAATTTCTCTCTCTTTCACTGTCTTTGTTTCACGGGTTTTGAAAAGTAATTTATTTTTATAATGGGGTTTAGCTGCTTTTCACGGCTGTGTTTATGCCGCTTTACACCCCCTTGACTCACTTACAGAGAGATATCAATACATAGGTTTGAAGATTCTTACTAGTCAGATATATTCTTGTGCGGTGAATAGGGGGTGTTGAGTCCAGTTCACTGAGCAAGGAATAGGTCTTGTCTCTTACATATTGGGTTTATGGAACGGTATCGGAGCTAATTTGAAACCCTTGTTTTATGCATCACCCCACCTCACCTTTCCCGTTCAGCAGCCATAGTGTGTTTCCTAAACGTGGGACTCTGTTCTGTTTTGCAATTCAGTTCAAGTGTAGCGGTTTTTACATTCCCTCTAGAAGTGATATATTATGATAAGTGTCTTTTTCTGTGTGACTTATTTCACTTAGAATCGTCGTACCTAAATCCACTCATCGTGCTGCTACTAGCCTTATGACGTTGATTTCATGGCTGAGTGATATTCCATTGTACATGAGGACCACAACTTCTTTATCCATTTTTCTCTTTCCTAGGATATTTAAGGTGTAATGAAGTGGGGGTTCTTGTCCACAGAGCAGCCCTAAACTTTGGGGTGCCTGTGTCTTGCTGATTTTTAGTTTTCCCAATTTATACGCCCATGAGTGGAAGTGCCCTATGCTCTCCAAGCTGTGTTTTTTAGATGTTTCAGAACACACCGTACACTTCTCCAGAGTGGCTGTTGGCAATTTACATCCCACCCATCAGCGTAGCAAGGCTCCCATTTCTCTATGGCCGGTCCTGCATTTCTGGTTTGGACACTTTTTTCCCCATGGCCCTTTTGCCCGCTGGGAAGCGAGACTTCTTTGGAGCGCTGATTGGCCTTTCCAGGTTGCTTGGTTGGCCAAAAAGGGCGTATGCGTTTTTTCCTGAATATATTCAGGAAAAAACGCATACGCCCTTTTTGGCCAAGGGCATCATTGTCCACGTTTTGCCGCTTTTCATGTGCTTTCAAGGCGATTCGAATCTACCTCCTGAAATCTGTTTCCTGCAATTCTGCCTTGCTTTCAAAGCCTCTTCGTTGCCTTCCCTTAATATATTTGTGGACGAGAGGTATCATTTAAAACTCTGCAGGTTTGTGAATTGCAGTGCCGCTGAGCTCCATTTTTCAACTCGCTTTTTTGGGAGCTGGCCGCAAAAGCGCAGGATTGCTTCAGGCCCTCTTCTGGTTCTGGGGGGCAGGCTGAGCTTGTGCTTAATTCTTCTTCCTGATGGGAAAATAGAGTGACCTGTGCCTGTCCCAACACCTAGAGCTAGTCTCTCATTGGTTCCCCCTCTTCCCCTTCATCCTCAGGACAAATTGCAACTTGTACGGAACAGGAGGTTAAAGGTGCTGATTCTCCAAGGAGGGAGATGGCTAGTAAATCGGCTGGAATGGCGAACCCGAGCAAAGGAGATGAGAAATGAGGTGCGTTTTAGAAACCTTTCCCGATCACACGGTGTACCATCTTCTGGGTTTCTCATGCCTGTTTTCGACGTAGGAAGATGCCCTTGAACCTGGAGATTTGGGACCCATGGGATGGGTACCATGCAGTATTACTTGAAAGGGTCTGCGTTGGCTCACCCAACCTCACCGAACCTCTCAGCCCCAAGAGTGTCCACCCTTATGTCTCAATCAGCTGTGGGTCTAGATATGGTCAATCCAGGTTGCATCACAGCCCCTGAACGAATTTTGTAAGAATTTCTCTCTCTTTCACTGTCTTTGTTTCACGGGTTTTGAAAAGTAATTTATTTTTATAATGGGGTTTAGCTGCTTTTCACGGCTGTGTTTATGCCGCTTTACACCCCCTTGACTCACTTACAGAGAGATATCAATACATAGGTTTGAAGATTCTTACTAGTCAGATATATTCTTGTGCGGTGAATAGGGGGTGTTGAGTCCAGTTCACTGAGCAAGGAATAGGTCTTGTCTCTTACATATTGGGTTTATGGAACGGTATCTGAGCTAATTTGAAACCCTTGTTTTATGCATCACCCCACCTCACCTTTCCCGTTCAGCAGCCATAGTGTGTTTCCTAAACGTGGGACTCTGTTCTGTTTTGCAATTCAGTTCAAGTGTAGCGGTTTTTACATTCCCTCTCTAAGTGATATCTTATGATAAGTGTCTTTTTCTGTGTGACTTATTTCACTTAGAATCGTCGTACCTAAATCCACTCATCGTGCTGCTACTAGCCTTATGACGTTGATTTCATGGCTGAGTGATATTCCATTGTACATGAGGACCACAACTTCTTTATCCATTTTTCTCTTTCCTAGGATATTTAAAGTGTAATGAAGTGGGGGTTCTTGTCCACAGAGCAGCCCTAAACTTTGGGGTGCCTGTGTCTTGCTGATTTTTAGTTTTCCCAATTTATACGCCCATGAGTGGAAGTGCCCTATGCTCTCCAAGCTGTGTTTTTTAGATGTTTCAGAACACACTGTACACTTCTCCAGAGTGGCTGTTGGCAATTTACATCCCACCCATCAGCGTAGCAAGGCTCCCATTTCTCCATGGCCGGTCCTGCATTTCTGGTTTGGATACTTTTTTCCGCATGGCCCTTTTGCCCGCTGGGAAGCGAGACTTCTTTGGAGCGCTGATTGGCCTTTCCAGGTTGCTTGGTTGGCCAAAAAGGGCGTATGCGTTTTTTCCTGAATATATTCAGGAAAAAACGCATACGCCCTTTTTGGCCAAGGGCATCATTGTCCACGTTTTGCCGCTTTTCATGTGCTTTCAAGGCGATTCGAATCTACCTCCTGAAATCTGTTTCCTGCAATTCTGCCTTGCTTTCAAAGCCTCTTCGTTGCCTTCCCTTAATATATTTGTGGACGAGAGGTATCATTTAAAACTCTGCAGGTCTATGAATTGCAGTGCCCCTGAGCTCCATTTTTCAACTCGCTTTTTTGGGAGCTGGCCGCAAAAGCGCAGGATTGCTTCAGGCCCTCTTCTGGTTCTGGGGGGCAGGCTGAGCTTGTGCTTAATTCTTCTTCCTGATGGGAAAATAGAGTGACCTGTGCCTGTCCCAACACCTAGAGCTAGTCTCTCATTGGTTCCCCCTCTTCCCCTTCATCCTCAGGACAAATTTCAACCTGTACGGAACAGGAGGTTAAAGGTGCTGATTCTCCAAGGAGGGAGATGGCTAGTAAATCGGCTGGAATGGCGAACCCGAGCAAAGGAGATGAGAAATGAGGTGCGTTTTAGAAACCTTTCCCGATCACACGGTGTACCATCTTCTGGGTTTCTCATGCCTGTTTTCGACGTAGGAAGATGCCCTTGAACCTGGAGATTTGGGACCCATGGGATGGGTACCATGCAGTATTACTTGAAAGGGTCTGCGTTGGCTCACCCAACCTCACCGAACCTCTCAGCCCCAAGAGTGTCCACCCTTATGTCTCAATCAGCTGTGGGTCTAGATATGGTCAATCCAGGTTGCATCACAGCCCCTGAACGAATTTTGTAAGAATTTCTCTCTCTTTCACTGTCTTTGTTTCACGGGTTTTGAAAAGTAATTTATTTTTATAATGGGGTTTAGCTGTTTTCACGGCTGTGTTTATGCCGCTTTACACCCCCTTGACTCACTTACAGAGAGATATCAATACATAGGTTTGAAGATTCTTACTAGTCAGATATATTCTTGTGCGGTAAATAGGGGGTGTTGAGTCCAGTTCACTGAGCAAGGAATAGGTCTTGTCTCTTACATATTGGGTTTATGGAACGGTATCTGAGCTAATTTGAAACCCTTGTTTTATGCATCACCCCACCTCACCTTTCCCGTTCAGCAGCCATAGTGTGTTTCCTAAACGTGGGACTCTGTTCTGTTTTGCAATTCAGTTCAAGTGTAGCGGTTTTTACATTCCCTCTAGAAGTGATATATTATGATAAGTGTCTTTTTCTGTGTGACTTATTTCACTTAGAATCGTCGTACCTAAATCCACTCATCGTGCTGCTACAAGCCTTATGACGTTGATTTCATGGCTGAGTGATATTCCATTGTACATGAGGACCACAACTTCTTTATCCATTTTTCTCTTTCCTAGGATATTTAAGGTGTAATGAAGTGGGGGTTCTTGTCCACAGAGCAGCCCTAAACTTTGGGGTGCCTGTGTCTTGCTGATTTTTAGTTTTCCCAATTTATACGCCCATGAGTGGAAGTGCCCTATGCTCTCCAAGCTGTGTTTTTTAGATGTTTCAGAACACACCGTACACTTCTCCAGAGTGGCTGTTGGCAATTTACATCCCACCCATCAGCGTAGCAAGGCTCCCATTTCTCCATGGCCGGTCCTGCATTTCTGGTTTGGACACTTTTTTCCGCATGGCCCTTTTGCCCGCTGGGAAGCGAGACTTCTTTGGAGCGCTAATTGGCCTTTCCAGGTTGCTTGGTTGGCCAAAAAGGGCGTATGCGTTTTTTCCTGAATATATTCAGGAAAAAACGCATACGCCCTTTTTGGCCAAGGGCATCATTGTCCACGTTTTGCCGCTTTTCATGTGCTTTCAAGGCGATTCGAATCTACCTCCTGAAATCTGTTTCCTGCAATTCTGCCTTGCTTTCAAAGCCTCTTCGTTGCCTTCCCTTAATATATTTGTGGACGAGAGGTATCATTTAAAACTCTGCAGGTTTGTGAATTGCAGTGCCCCTGAGCTCCATTTTTCAACTCGCTTTTTTGGGAGCTGGCCGCCAAAGCGCAGGATTGCTTCAGGCCCTCTTCTGGTTCTGGGGGGCAGGCTGAGCTTGTGCTTAATTCTTCTTCCTGATGGGAAAATAGAGTGACCTGTGCCTGTCCCAACACCTAGAGCTAGTCTCTCATTGGTTCCCCCTCTTCCCCTTCATCCTCAGGACAAATTGCAACCTGTACGGAACAGGAGGTTAAAGGTGCTGATTCTCCAAGGAGGGAGATGGCTAGTAAATCGGCTGGAATGGCGAACCCGAGCAAAGGAGATGAGAAATGAGGTGCGTTTTAGAAACCTTTCCCGATCACACGGTGTACCATCTTCTGGGTTTCTCATGCCTGTTTTCGACGTAGGAAGATGCCCTTGAACCTGGAGATTTGGGACCCATGGGATGGGTACCATGCAGTATTACTTGAAAGGGTCTGCGTTGGCTCACCCAACCTCACCGAACCTCTCAGCCCCAAGAGTGTCCACCCTTATGTCTCAATCAGCTGTGGGTCTAGATATGGTCAATCCAGGTTGCATCACAGCCCCTGAACGAATTTTGTAAGAATTTCTCTCTCTTTCACTGTCTTTGTTTCACGGGTTTTGAAAAGTAATTTATTTTTATAATGGGGTTTAGCTGCTTTTCACGGCTGTGTTTATGCCGCTTTACACCCCCTTGACTCACTTACAGAGAGATATCAATACATAGGTTTGAAGATTCTTACTAGTCAGATATATTCTTGTGCGGTGAATAGGGGGTGTTGAGTCCAGTTCACTGAGCAAGGAATAGGTCTTGTCTTTTACATATTGGGTTTATGGAACGGTATCTGAGCTAATTTGAAACCCTTGTTTTATGCATCACCCCACCTCACCTTTCCCGTTCAGCAGCCATAGTGTGTTTCCTAAACGTGGGACTCTGTTCTGTTTTGCAATTCAGTTCAAGTGTAGCGGTTTTTACATTCCCTCTCTAAGTGATATCTTATGATAAGTGTCTTTTTCTGTGTGACTTATTTCACTTAGAATCGTCGTACCTAAATCCACTCATCGTGCTGCTACTAGCCTTATGACGTTGATTTCATGGCTGAGTGATATTCCATTGTACATGAGGACCACAACTTCTTTATCCATTTTTCTCTTTCCTAGGATATTTAAAGTGTAATGAAGTGGGGGTTCTTTTCCACAGAGCAGCCCTAAATTTTGGGGTGCCTGTGTCTTGCTGATTTTTAGTTTTCCCAATTTATACGGCCATGAGTGGAAGTGCCCTATGCTCTCCAAGCTGTGTTTTTTAGATGTTTCAGAACACACTGTACACTTCTCCAGAGTGGCTGTTGGCAATTTACATCCCACCCATCAGCGTAGCAAGGCTCCCATTTCTCCATGGCCGGTCCTGCATTTCTGGTTTGGACACTTTTTTCCGCATGGCCCTTTTGCCCGCTGGGAAGCGAGACTTCTTTGGAGCGCTGATTGGCCTTTCCAGGTTGCTTGGTTGGCCAAAAAGGGCGTATGCGTTTTTTCCTGAATATATTCAGGAAAAAACGCATACGCCCTTTTTGGCCAAGGGCATCATTGTCCACGTTTTGCCGCTTTTCATGTGCTTTCAAGGCGATTCGAATCTACCTCCTGAAATCTGTTTCCTGCAATTCTGCCTTGCTTTCAAAGCCTCTTCGTTGCCTTCCCTTAATATATTTGTGGACGAGAGGTATCATTTAAAACTCTGCAGGTCTATGAATTGCAGTGCCCCTGAGCTCCATTTTTCAACTCGCTTTTTTGGGAGCTGGCCGCAAAAGCGCAGGATTGCTTCAGGCCCTCTTCTGGTTCTGGGGGGCAGGCTGAGCTTGTGCTTAATTCTTCTTCCTGATGGGAAAATAGAGTGACCTGTGCCTGTCCCAACACCTAGAGCTAGTCTCTCATTGGTTCCCCCTCTTCCCCTTCATCCTCAGGACAAATTGCAACCTGTACGGAACAGGAGGTTAAAGGTGCTGATTCTCCAAGGAGGGAGATGGCTAGTAAATCGGCTGGAATGGCGAACCCGAGCAAAGGAGATGAGAAATGAGGTGCGTTTTAGAAACCTTTCCCGATCACACGGTGTACCATCTTCTGGGTTTCTCATGCCTGTTTTCGACGTAGGAAGATGCCCTTGAACCTGGAGATTTGGGACCCATGGGATGGGTACCATGCAGTATTACTTGAAAGGGTCTGCGTTGGCTCACCCAACCTCACCGAACCTCTCAGCCCCAAGAGTGTCCACCCTTATGTCTCAATCAGCTGGGGGTCTAGATATGGTCAATCCAGGTTGCATCACAGCCCCTGAACGAATTTTGTAAGAATTTCTCTCTCTTTCACTGTCTTTGTTTCACGGGTTTTGAAAAGTAATTTATTTTTATAATGGGGTTTAGCTGCTTTTCATGGCTGTGTTTATGCCGCTTTACACCCCCTTGACTCACTTACAGAGAGATATCAATACATAGGTTTGAAGATTCTTACTAGTCAGATATATTCTTGTGCGGTGAATAGGGGGTGTTGAGTCCAGTTCACTGAGCAAGGAATAGGTCTTGTCTCTTACATATTGGGTTTATGGAACGGTATCTGAGCTAATTTGAAACCCTTGTTTTATGCATCACCCCACCTCACCTTTCCCGTTCAGCAGCCATAGTGTGTTTCCTAAACGTGGGACTCTGTTCTGTTTTGCAATTCAGTTCAAGTGTAGCGGTTTTTACATTCCCTCTAGAAGTGATATATTATGATAAGTGTCTTTTTCTGTGTGACTTATTTCACTTAGAATCGTCGTACCTAAATCCACTCATCGTGCTGCTACTAGCCTTATGACGTTGATTTCATGGCTGAGTGATATTCCATTGTACATGAGGACCACAACTTCTTTATCCATTTTTCTCTTTCCTAGGATATTTAAGGTGTAATGAAGTGGGGGTTCTTTTCCACAGAGCAGCCCTAAACTTTGGGGTGCCTGTGTCTTGCTGATTTTTAGTTTTCCCAATTTATACGCCCATGAGTGGAAGTGCCCTATGCTCTCCAAGCTGTGTTTTTTAGATGTTTCAGAACACACCGTACACTTCTCCAGAGTGGCTGTTGGCAATTTACATCCCACCCATCAGCGTAGCAAGGCTCCCATTTCTCCATGGCCGGTCCTGCATTTCTGGTTTGGACACTTTTTTCCCCATGGCCCTTTTGCCCGCTGGGAAGCGAGACTTCTTTGGAGCGCTGATTGGCCTTTCCAGGTTGCTTGGTTGGCCAAAAAGGGCGTATGCGTTTTTTCCTGAATATATTCAGGAAAAAACGCATACGCCCTTTTTGGCCAAGGGCATCATTGTCCACGTTTTGCCGCTTTTCATGTGCTTTCAAGGCGATTCGAATCTACCTCCTGAAATCTGTTTCCTGCAATTCTGCCTTGCTTTCAAAGCCTCTTCGTTGCCTTCCCTTAATATATTTGTGGACGAGAGGTATCATTTAAAACTCTGCAGTTTTGTGAATTGCAGTGCCGCTGAGCTCCATTTTTCAACTCGCTTTTTTGGGAGCTGGCCGCAAAAGCGCAGGATTGCTTCAGGCCCTCTTCTGGTTCTGGGGGGCAGGCTGAGCTTGTGCTTAATTCTTCTTCCTGATGGGAAAATAGAGTGACCTGTGCCTGTCCCAACACCTAGAGCTAGTCTCTCATTGGTTCCCCCTCTTCCCCTTCATCCTCAGGACAAATTGCAACTTGTACGGAACAGGAGGTTAAAGGTGCTGATTCTCCAAGGAGGGAGATGGCTAGTAAATCGGCTGGAATGGCGAACCCGAGCAAAGGAGATGAGAAATGAGGTGCGTTTTAGAAACCTTTCCCGATCACACGGTGTACCATCTTCTGGGTTTCTCATGCCTGTTTTCGACGTAGGAAGATGCCCTTGAACCTGGAGATTTGGGACCCATGGGATGGGTACCATGCAGTATTACTTGAAAGGGTCTGCGTTGGCTCACCCAACCTCACCGAACCTCTCAGCCCCAAGAGTGTCCATCCTTATGTCTCAATCAGCTGTGGGTCTAGATATGGTCAATCCAGGTTGCATCACAGCCCCTGAACGAATTTTGTAAGAATTTCTCTCTCTTTCACTGTCTTTGTTTCACGGGTTTTGAAAAGTAATTTATTTTTATAATGGGGTTTAGCTGCTTTTCACGGCTGTGTTTATGCCGCTTTACACCCCCTTGACTCACTTACAGAGAGATATCAATACATAGGTTTGAAGATTCTTACTAGTCAGATATATTCTTGTGCGGTGAATAGGGGGTGTTGAGTCCAGTTCACTGAAAAAGGAATAGGTCTTGTCTCTTACATATTGGGTTTATGGAACGGTATCGGAGCTAATTTGAAACCCTTGTTTTATGCATCACCCCACCTCACCTTTCCCGTTCAGCAGCCATAGTGTGTTTCCTAAACGTGGGACTCTGTTCTGTTTTGCAATTCAGTTCAAGTGTAGCGGTTTTTACATTCCCTCTAGAAGTGATATCTTATGATAAGTGTCTTTTCTGTGTGACTTATTTCACTTAGAATCGTCGTACCTAAATCCACTCATCGTGCTGCTACTAGCCTTATGACGTTGATTTCATGGCTGAGTGATATTCCATTGTACATGAGGATCACAACTTCTTTATCCATTTTTCTCTTTCCTAGGATATTTAAGGTGTAATGAAGTGGGGGTTCTTGTCCACAGAGCAGCCCTAAACTTTGGGGTGCCTGTGTCTTGCTGATGTTTAGTTTTCCCAATTTATACGCCCATGAGTGGAAGTGCCCTATGCTCTCCAAGCTGTGTTTTTTAGATGTTTCAGGACACACCGTACACTTCTCCAGAGTGGCTGTTGGCAATTTACATCCCACCCATCAGCGTAGCAAGGCTCCCATTTCTCCATGGCCGGTCCTGCATTTCTGGTTTGGACACTTTTTTCCGCATGGCCCTTTTGCCCGCTGGGAAGCGAGACTTCTTTGGAGCGCTGATTGGCCTTTCCAGGTTGCTTGGTTGGCCAAAAAGGGCGTATGCGTTTTTTCCTGAATATATTCAGGAAAAAACGCATACGCCCTTTTTGGCCAAGGGCATCATTGTCCACGTTTTGCCGCTTTTCATGTGCTTTCAAGGCGATTCGAATCTACCTCCTGAAATCTGTTTCCTGCAATTCTGCCTTGCTTTCAAAGCCTCTTCGTTGCCTTCCCTTAATATATTTGTGGACGAGAGGTATCATTTAAAACTCTGCAGGTTTGTGAATTGCAGTGCCCCTGAGCTCCATTTTTCAACTCGCTTTTTTGGGAGCTGGCCGCAAAAGCGCAGGATTGCTTCAGGCCCTCTTCTGGTTCTGGGGGGCAGGCTGAGCTTGTGCTTAATTCTTCTTCCTGATGGGAAAATAGAGTGACCTGTGCCTGTCCCAACACCTAGAGCTAGTCTCTCATTGGTTCCCCCTCTTCCCCTTCATCCTCAGGACAAATTGCAACCTGTACGGAACAGGAGGTTAAAGGTGCTGATTCTCCAAAGAAGGAGATGGCTAGTAAATCGGCTGGAATGGCGAACCCGAGCAAAGGAGATGAGAAATGAGGTGCGTTTTAGAAACCTATCCCGATCACACGGTGTACCATCTTCTGGGTTTCTCATGCCTGTTTTCGACGTAGGAAGATGCCCTTGAACCTGGAGATTTGGGACCCATGGGATGGGTACCATGCAGTATTACTTGAAAGGGTCTGCGTTGGCTCACCCAACCTCACCGAACCTCTCAGCCCCAAGAGTGTCCACCCTTATGTCTCAATCAGCTGTGGGTCTAGATATGGTCAATCCAGGTTGCATCACAGCCCCTGAACGAATTTTGTAAGAATTTCTCTCTCTTTCACTGTCTTTGTTTCACGGGTTTTGAAAAGTAATTTATTTTTATAATGGGGTTTAGCTGCTTTTCACGGCTGTGTTTATGCCGCTTTACACCCCCTTGACTCACTTACAGAGAGATATCAATACATAGGTTTGAAGATTCTTACTAGTCAGATATATTCTTGTGCGGTGAATAGGGGGTGTTGAGTCCAGTTCACTGAGCAAGGAATAGGTCTTGTCTCTTACATATTGGGTTTATGGAACGGTATCTGAGCTAATTTGAAACCCTTGTTTTATACATCACCCCACCTCACCTTTCCCGTTCAGCAGCCATAGTGTGTTTCCTAAACGTGGGACTCTGTTCTGTTTTGCAATTCAGTTCAAGTGTAGCGGTTTTTCATTCCCTCTAGAAGTGATATCTTATGATAAGTGTCTTTTTCTGTGTGACTTATTTCACTTAGAATCGTCGTACCTAAATCCACTCATCGTGCTGCTACTAGCCTTATGACGTTGATTTCATGGCTGAGTGATATTCCATTGTACATGAGGACCACAACTTCTTTATCCATTTTTCTCTTTCCTAGGATATTTAAGGTGTAATGAAGTGGGGGTTCTTGTCCACAGAGCAGCCCTAAACTTTGGGGTGCCTGTGTCTTGCTGATTTTTAGTTTTCCCAATTTATACGCCCATGAGTGGAAGTGCCCTATGCTCTCCAAGCTGTGTTTTTTAGATGTTTCAGAACACACCGTACACTTCTCCAGAGTGGCTGTTGGCAATTTACATCCCACCCATCAGCGTAGCAAGGCTCCCATTTCTCCATGGCCGGTCCTGCATTTCTGGTTTGGACACTTTTTTCCGCATGGCCCTTTTGCCCGCTGGGAAGCGAGACTTCTTTGGAGCGCTGATTGGCCTTTCCAGGTTGCTTGGTTGGCCAAAAAGGGCGTATGCGTTTTTTCCTGAATATATTCAGGAAAAAACGCATACGCCCTTTTTGGCCAAGGGCATCATTGTCCACGTTTTGCCGCTTTTCATGTGCTTTCAAGGCGATTCGAATCTACCTCCTGAAATCTGTTTCCTGCAATTCTGCCTTGCTTTCAAAGCCTCTTCGTTGCCTTCCCTTAATATATTTGTGGACGAGAGGTATCATTTAAAACTCTGCAGGTTTGTGAATTGCAGTGCCCCTGAGCTCCATTTTTCAACTCGCTTTTTTGGGAGCTGGCCGCAAAAGCGCAGGATTGCTTCAGGCCCTCTTCTGGTTCTGGGGGGCAGGCTGAGCTTGTGCTTAATTCTTCTTCCTGATGGGAAAATAGAGTGACCTGTGCCTGTCCCAACACCTAGAGCTAGTCTCTCATTGGTTCCCCCTCTTCCCCTTCATCCTCAGGACAAATTGCAACCTGTACGGAACAGGAGGTTAAAGGTGCTGATTCTCCAAGGAGGGAGATGGCTAGTAAATCGGCTGGAATGGCGAACCCGAGCAAAGGAGATGAGAAATGAGGTGCGTTTTAGAAACCTTTCCCGATCACACGGTGTACCATCTTCTGGGTTTCTCATGCCTGTTTTCGACGTAGGAAGATGCCCTTGAACCTGGAGATTTGGGACCCATGGGATGGGTACCATGCAGTATTACTTGAAAGGGTCTGCGTTGGCTCACCCAACCTCACCGAACCTCTCAGCCCCAAGAGTGTCCACCCTTATGTCTCAATCAGCTGTGGGTCTAGATATGGTCAATCCAGGTTGCATCACAGCCCCTGAACGAATTTTGTAAGAATTTCTCTCTCTTTCACTGTCTTTGTTTCACGGGTTTTGAAAAGTAATTTATTTTTATAATGGGGTTTAGCTGCTTTTCACGGCTGTGTTTATGCCGCTTTACACCCCCTTGACTCACTTACAGAGAGATATCAATACATAGGTTTGAAGATTCTTACTAGTCAGATATATTCTTGTGCGGTGAATAGGGGGTGTTGAGTCCAGTTCACTGAAAAAGGAATAGGTCTTGTCTCTTACATATTGGGTTTATGGAACGGTATCGGAGCTAATTTGAAACCCTTGTTTTATGCATCACCCCACCTCACCTTTCCCGTTCAGCAGCCATAGTGTGTTTCCTAAACGTGGGACTCTGTTCTGTTTTGCAATTCAGTTCAAGTGTAGCGGTTTTTACATTCCCTCTAGAAGTGATATCTTATGATAAGTGTCTTTTTCTGTGTGACTTATTTCACTTAGAATCGTCGTACCTAAATCCACTCATCGTGCTGCTACTAGCCTTATGACGTTGATTTCATGGCTGAGTGATATTCCATTGTACATGAGGACCACAACTTCTTTATCCATTTTTCTCTTTCCTAGGATATTTAAGGTGTAATGAAGTGGGGGTTCTTGTCCACAGAGCAGCCCTAAACTTTGGGGTGCCTGTGTCTTGCTGATTTTTAGTTTTCCCAATTTATACGCCCATGAGTGGAAGTGCCCTATGCTCTCCAAGCTGTGTTTTTTAGATGTTTCAGAACACACCGTACACTTCTCCAGAGTGGCTGTTGGCAATTTACATCCCACCCATCAGCGTAGCAAGGCTCCCATTTCTCCATGGCCGGTCCTGCATTTCTGGTTTGGACACTTTTTTCCGCATGGCCCTTTTGCCCGCTGGGAAGCGAGACTTCTTTGGAGCGCTGATTGGCCTTTCCAGGTTGCTTGGTTGGCCAAAAAGGGCGTATGCGTTTTTTCCTGAATATATTCAGGAAAAAACGCATACGCCCTTTTTGGCCAAGGGCATCATTGTCCACGTTTTGCCGCTTTTCATGTGCTTTCAAGGCGATTCGAATCTACCTCCTGAAATCTGTTTCCTGCAATTCTGCCTTGCTTTCAAAGCCTCTTCGTTGCCTTCCCTTAATATATTTGTGGACGAGAGGTATCATTTAAAACTCTGCAGGTCTGTGAATTGCAGTGCCCCTGAGCTCCATTTTTCAACTCGCTTTTTTGGGAGCTGGCCGCAAAAGCGCAGGATTGCTTCAGGCCCTCTTCTGGTTCTGGGGGGCAGGCTGAGCTTGTGCTTAATTCTTCTTCCTGATGGGAAAATAGAGTGACCTGTGCCTGTCCCAACACCTAGAGCTAGTCTCTCATTGGTTCCCCCTCTTCCCCTTCATCCTCAGGACAAATTGCAACCTGTACGGAACAGGAGGTTAAAGGTGCTGATTCTCCAAGGAGGGAGATGGCTAGTAAATCGGCTGGAATGGCGAACCCGAGCAAAGGAGATGAGAAATGAGGTGCGTTTTAGAAACCTTTCCCGATCACACGGTGTACCATCTTCTGGGTTTCTCATGCCTGTTTTCGACGTAGGAAGATTCCCTTGAACCTGGAGATTTGGGACCCATGGGATGGGTACCATGCAGTATTACTTGAAAGGGTCTGCGTTGGCTCACCCAACCTCACCGAACCTCTCAGCCCCAAGAGTGTCCACCCTTATGTCTCAATCAGCTGTGGGTCTAGATATGGTCAATCCAGGTTGCATCACAGCCCCTGAACGAATTTTGTAAGAATTTCTCTCTCTTTCACTGTCTTTGTTTCACGGGTTTTGAAAAGTAATTTATTTTTATAATGGGGTTTAGCTGCTTTTCACGGCTGTGTTTATGCCGCTTTACACCCCCTTGACTCACTTACAGAGAGATATCAATACATAGGTTTGAAGATTCTTACTAGTCAGATATATTCTTGTGCGGTGAATAGGGGGTGTTGAGTCCAGTTCACTGAGCAAGGAATAGGTCTTGTCTCTTACATATTGGGTTTATGGAACGGTATCGGAGCTAATTTGAAACCCTTGTTTTATGCATCACCCCACCTCACCTTTCCCGTTCAGCAACCATAGTGTGTTTCCTAAACGTGGTACTCTGTTCTGTTTTGCAATTCAGTTCAAGTGTAGCGGTTTTTACATTCCCTCTAGAAGTGATATCTTATGATAAGTGTCTTTTTCTGTGTGACTTATTTCACTTAGAATCGTCGTACCTAAATCCACTCATCGTGCTGCTACTAGCCTTATGACGTTGATTTCATGGCTGAGTGATATTCCATTGTACATGAGGACCACAACTTCTTTATCCATTTTTCTCTTTCCTAGGATATTTAAGGTGTAATGAAGTGGGGGTTCTTGTCCACAGAGCAGCCCTAAACTTTGGGGTGCCTGTGTCTTGCTGATTTTTAGTTTTCCCAATTTATACGCCCATGAGTGGAAGTGCCCTATGCTCTCCAAGCTGTGTTTTTTAGATGTTTCAGAACACACCGTACACTTCTCCAGAGTGGCTGTTGGCAATTTACATCCCACCCATCAGCGTAGCAAGGCTCCCATTTCTCCATGGCCGGTCCTGCATTTCTGGTTTGGACACTTTTTTCCGCATGGCCCTTTTGCCCGCTGGGAAGCGAGACTTCTTTGGAGCGCTGATTGGCCTTTCCAGGTTGCTTGGTTGGCCAAAAAGGGCGTATGCGTTTTTTCCTGAATATATTCAGGAAAAAACGCATACGCCCTTTTTGGCCAAGGGCATCATTGTCCACGTTTTGCCGCTTTTCATGTGCTTTCAAGGCGATTCGAATCTACCTCCTGAAATCTGTTTCCTGCAATTCTGCCTTGCTTTCAAAGCCTCTTCGTTGCCTTCCCTTAATATATTTGTGGACGAGAGGTATCATTTAAAACTCTGCAGGTCTGTGAATTGCAGTGCCCCTGAGCTCCATTTTTCAACTCGCTTTTTTGGGAGCTGGCCGCAAAAGCGCAGGATTGCTTCAGGCCCTCTTCTGGTTCTGGGGGGCAGGCTGAGCTTGTGCTTAATTCTTCTTCCTGATGGGAAAATAGAGTGACCTGTGCCTGTCCCAACACCTAGAGCTAGTCTCTCATTGGTTCCCCCTCTTCCCCTTCATCCTCAGGACAAATTGCAACCTGTACGGAACAGGAGGTTAAAGGTGCTGATTCTCCAAGGAGGGAGATGGCTAGTAAATCGGCTGGAATGGCGAACCCGAGCAAAGGAGATGAGAAATGAGGTGCGTTTTAGAAACCTTTCCCGATCACACGGTGTACCATCTTCTGGGTTTCTCATGCCTGTTTTCGACGTAGGAAGATTCCCTTGAACCTGGAGATTTGGGACCCATGGGATGGGTACCATGCAGTATTACTTGAAAGGGTCTGCGTTGGCTCACCCAACCTCACCGAACCTCTCAGCCCCAAGAGTGTCCACCCTTATGTCTCAATCAGCTGTGGGTCTAGATATGGTCAATCCAGGTTGCATCACAGCCCCTGAACGAATTTTGTAAGAATTTCTCTCTCTTCCACTGTCTTTGTTTCACGGGTTTTGAAAAGTAATTTATTTTTATAATGAGGTTTAGCTGCTTTTCACGGCTGTGTTTATGCCGCTTTACACCCCCTTGACTCACTTACAGAGAGATATCAATACATAGGTTTGAAGATTCTTACTAGTCAAATATATTCTTGTGCGGTGATTGGGGGTGTTGAGTCCAGTTCACTGAAAAAGGAATAGGTCTTGTCTCTTACATATTGGGTTTATGGAACGGTATCGGAGCTAATTTGAAACCCTTGTTTTATGCATCACCCCACCTCACCTTTCCCGTTTAGCAGCCATAGTGTGTTTCCTAAACGTGGGACTCTGTTCTGTTTTGCAATTCAGTTCAAGTGTAGCGGTTTTTACATTCCCTCTAGAAGTGATATCTTATGATAAGTGTCTTTTTCTGTGTGACTTATTTCACTTAGAATCGTCGTACCTAAATCCACTCATCGTGCTGCTACTAGCCTTATGACGTTGATTTCATGGCTGAGTGATATTCCATTGTACATGAGGACCACAACTTCTTTATCCATTTTTCTCTTTCCTAGGATATTTAAGGTGTAATGAAGTGGGGGTTCTTGTCCACAGAGCAGCCCTAAACTTTGGGGTGCCTGTGTCTTGCTGATTTTTAGTTTTCCCAATTTATACGCCCATGAGTGGAAGTGCCCTATGCTCTCCAAGCTGTGTTTTTTAGATGTTTCAGAACACACCGTACACTTCTCCAGAGTGGCTGTTGGCAATTTACATCCCACCCATCAGCGTAGCAAGGCTCCCATTTCTCCATGGCCGGTCCTGCATTTCTGGTTTGGACACTTTTTTCCGCATGGCCCTTTTGCCCGCTGGGAAGCGAGACTTCTTTGGAGCGCTGATTGGCCTTTCCAGGTTGCTTGGTTGGCCAAAAAGGGCGTATGCGTTTTTTCCTGAATATATTCAGGAAAAAACGCATACGCCCTTTTTGGCCAAGGGCATCATTGTCCACGTTTTGCCGCTTTTCATGTGCTTTCAAGGCGATTCGAATCTACCTCCTGACATCTGTTTCCTGCAATTCTGCCTTGCTTTCAAAGCCTCTTCGTTGCCTTCCCTTAATATATTTGTGGACGAGAGGTATCATTTAAAACTCTGCAGGTCTGTGAATTGCAGTGCCCCTGAGCTCCATTTTTCAACTCGCTTTTTTGGGAGCTGGCCGCAAAAGCGCAGGATTGCTTCAGGCCCTCTTCTGGTTCTGGGGGGCAGGCTGAGCTTGTGCTTAATTCTTCTTCCTGATGGGAAAATAGAGTGACCTGTGCCTGTCCCAACACCTAGAGCTAGTCTCTCATTGGTTCCCCCTCTTCCCCTTCATCCTCAGGACAAATTGCAACCTGTACGGAACAGGAGGTTAAAGGTGCTGATTCTCCAAGGAGGGAGATGGCTAGTAAATCGGCTGGAATGGCGAACCCGAGCAAAGGAGATGAGAAATGAGGTGCGTTTTAGAAACCTATCCCGATCACACGGTGTACCATCTTCTGGGTTTCTCATGCCTGTTTTCGACGTAGGAAGATGCCCTTGAACCTGGAGATTTGGGACCCATGGGATGGGTACCATGCAGTATTACTTGAAAGGGTCTGCGTTGGCTCACCCAACCTCACCGAACCTCTCAGCCCCAAGAGTGTCCACCCTTATGTCTCAATCAGCTGTGGGTGTAGATATGGTCAATCCAGGTTGCATCACAGCCCCTGAACGAATTTTGGAAGAATTTCTCTCTCTTTCACTGCCTGTGTTTCACGGGTTTTGAAAAGTAATTTATTTTTATAATGGGGTTTAGCTGCTTTTCACGGCTGTGTTTATGCCGCTTTACACCCCCTTGACTCACTTACAGAGAGATATCAATACATAGGTTTGAAGATTCTTACTAGTCAGATATATTCTTGTGCGGTGAATAGGGGGTGTTGAGTCCAGTTCACTGAGCAAGGAATAGGCCTTGTCTATTACATATTGGGTTTATGGAACGGTATCTGAGCTAATTTGAAACCCTTGTTTTATGCATCACCCCACCTCACCTTTCCCGTTCAGCAGCCATAGTGTGTTTCCTAAACGTGTGACTCTGTTCTGTTTTGCAATTCAGTTCAAGTGTAGCGGTTTTTACATTCCCTCTAGAAGTGATATCTTATGATAAGTGTCTTTTTCTGTGTGACTTATTTCACTTAGAATCGTCGTACCTAAATCCACTCATCGTGCTGCTACTAGCCTTATGACGTTGATTTCATGGCTGAGTGATATTCCATTGTACATGAGGACCCCAACTTCTTTATCCACTTTTCTCTTTCCTAGGATATTTAAGGTGTAATGAAGTGGGGGTTCTTGTCAACAGAGCAGCCCTAAACTTTGGGGTGCCTGTGTCTTGCTGATTTTTAGTTTTCCCAATTTATACGCCCATGAGTGGAAGTGCCCTATGCTCTCCAAGCTGTGTTTTTTAGAAGTTTCAGAACACACCGTACACTTCTCCAGAGTGGCTGTTGGCAATTTACATCCCACCCATCAGCGTAGCAAGGCTCCCATTTCTCCATGGCCGGTCCTGCGTTTCTGGTTTGGACACTTTTTTCCGCATGGCCCTTTTGCCCGCTGGGAAGCGAGACTTCTTTGGAGCGCTGATTGGCCTTTCCAGGTTGCTTGGTTGGCCAAAAAGGGCGTATGCGTTTTTTCCTGAATATATTCAGGAAAAAACGCATACGCCCTTTTTGGCCAAGGGCATCATTGTCCACGTTTTGCCGCTTTTCATGTGCTTTCAAGGCGATTCGAATCTACCTCCTGAAATCTGTTTCCTGCAATTCTGCCTTGCTTTCAAAGCCTCTTCGTTGCCTTCCCTTAATATATTTGTGGACGAGAGGTATCATTTAAAACTCTGCAGGTTTGTGAATTGCAGGGCCCCTGAGCTCCATTTTTCAACTCTCTTTTTTGGGAGCTGGCCGCAAAAGCGCAGGATTGCTTCAGGCCCTCTTCTGGTTCTGGAGGGCAGGCTGAGCTTGTGCTTAATTCTTCTTCCTGATGGGAAAATAGAGTGACCCGTGCCTGTCCCAACACCTAGAGCTAGTCTCTCATTGGTTCCCCCTCTTCCCCTTCATCCTCAGGACAAATTGCAACCTGTACGGAACAGGAGGTTAAAGGTGCTGATTCTCCAAAGAGGGAGATGGCTAGTAAATCGGCTGGAATGGCGAACCCGAGCAAAGGAGATGAGAAATGAGGTGCGTTTCAGAAACCTTTCCCGATCACACGGTGTACCATCTTCTGGGTTTCTCATGCCTGTTTTCGATGTAGGAAGATGCCCTTGAACCTGGAGATTTGGGACCCATGGAATGGGTACCATGCAGTATTACTTGAAAGGGTCTGCGTTGGCTCACCCAACCTCACCGAACCTCTCAGCCCCAAGAGTGTCCACCCTTATGTCTCAATCAGCTGTGGGTCTAGATATGGTCAATCCAGGTTGCATCACAGCCCCTGAACGAATTTTGAAAGAATTTCTCTCTCTTTCACTGTCTTTGTTTCACTGGTTTTGAAAAGTAATTTATTTTTATAATGGGGTTTAGCTGCTTTTCACGGCTGTGTTTATGCCGCTTTACACCCCCTTGACTCACTTACAGAGAGATATCAATACATAGGTTTGAAGATTCTTACTAGTCAGATATATTCTTGTGCGGTGAATAGGGGGTGTTGAGTCCAGTTCACTGAAAAAGGAATAGGTCTTGTCTCTTACATATTGGGTTTATGGAACGGTATCTGAGCTAATTTGAAACCCTTGTTTTATGCATCACCCCACCTCACCTTTCCCGTTCAGCAGCCATAGTGTGTTTCCTAAACGTGGGACTCTGTTCTGTTTTGCAATTCAGTTCAAGTGTAGCGGTTTTTACATTCCCTCTAGAAGTGATATCTTATGATAAGTGTCTTTTTCTGTGTGACTTATTTCACTTAGAATCGTCGTACCTAAATCCACTCATCGTGCTGCTACTAGCCTTATGACGTTGATTTCATGGCTGAGTGATATTCCATTGTACATGAGGACCCCAACTTCTTTATCCACTTTTCTCTTTCCTAGGATATTTAAGGTGTAATGAAGTGGGGGTTCTTGTCAACAGAGCAGCCCTAAACTTTGGGGTGCCTGTGTCTTGCTGATTTTTAGTTTTCCCAATTTATACGCCCATGAGTGGAAGTGCCCTATGCTCTCCAAGCTGTGTTTTTTAGATGTTTCAGAACACACCGTACACTTCTCCAGAGTGGCTGTTGGCAATTTACATCCCACCCATCAGCGTAGCAAGGCTCCCATTTCTCCATGGCCGGTCCTGCGTTTCTGGTTTGGACACTTTTTTCCGCATGTCCCTTTTGCCCGCTGGGAAGCGAGACTTCTTTGGAGCGCTGATTGGCCTTTCCAGGTTGCTTGGTTGGCCAAAAAGGGCGTATGCGTTTTTTCCTGAATATATTCAGGAAAAAACGCATACGCCCTTTTTGGCCAAGGGCATCATTGTCCACGTTTTGCCGCTTTTCATGTGCTTTCAAGGCGATTCGAATCTACCTCCTGAAATCTGTTTCCTGCAATTCTGCCTTGCTTTCAAAGCCTCTTCGTTGCCTTCCCTTAATATATTTGTGGACGAGAGGTATCATTTAAAACTCTGCAGGCTTGTGAATTGCAGGGCCCCTGAGCTCCATTTTTCAACTCGCTTTTTTGGGAGCTGGCCGCAAAAGCGCAGGATTGCTTCAGGCCCTCTTCTGGTTCTGGGGGGCAGGCTGAGCTTGTGCTTAATTCTTCTTCCTGATGGGAAAATAGAGTGACCCGTGCCTGTCCCAACACCTAGAGCTAGTCTCTCATTGGTTCCCCCTCTTCCCCTTCATCCTCAGGACAAATTGCAACCTGTACGGAACAGGAGGTTAAAGGTGCTGATTCTCCAAAGAGGGAGTTGGCTAGTAAATCGGCTGGAATGGCGAACCCGAGCAAAGGAGATGAGAAATGAGGTGCGTTTCAGAAACATTTCCCGATCACACGGTGTACCATCTTCTGGGTTTCTCATGCCTGTTTTCGATGTAGGAAGATGCCCTTGAACCTGGAGATTTGGGACCCATGGGATGGGTACCATGCAGTATTACTTGAAAGGGTCTGCGTTGGCTCACCCAACCTCACCGAACCTCTCAGCCCCAAGAGTGTCCACCCTTATGTCTCAATCAGCTGTGGGTCTAGATATGGTCAATCCAGGTTGCATCACAGCCCCTGAACGAATTTTGGAAGAATTTCTCTCTCTTTCACTGCCTGTGTTTCACGGGTTTTGAAAAGTAATTTATTTTTATAATGGGGTTTAGCTGCTTTTCACGGCTGTGTTTATGCCGCTTTACACCCCCTTGACTCACTTACAGAGAGATATCAATACATAGGTTTGAAGATTCTTACTAGTCAGATATATTCTTGTGCGGTGAATAGGGGGTGTTGAGTCCAGTTCACTGAGCAAGGAATAGGCCTTGTCTATTACATATTGGGTTTATGGAACGGTATCTGAGCTAATTTGAAACCCTTGTTTTATGCATCACCCCACCTCACCTTTCCCGTTCAGCAGCCATAGTGTGTTTCCTAAACGTGTGACTCTGTTCTGTTTTGCAATTCAGTTCAAGTGTAGCGGTTTTTACATTCCCTCTATAAGTGATATCTTATGATAAGTGTCTTGTTCTGTGTGACTTATTTCACTTAGAATCGTCGTACCTAAATCCACTCATCGTGCTGCTACTAGCCTTATGACGTTGATTTCATGGCTGAGTGATATTCCATTGTACATGAGGACCCCAACTTCTTTATCCACTTTTCTCTTTCCTAGGATATTTAAGGTGTAATGAAGTGGGGGTTCTTGTCAACAGAGCAGCCCTAAACTTTGGGGTGCCTGTGTCTTGCTGATTTTTAGTTTTCCCAATTTATACGCCCATGAGTGGAAGTGCCCTATGCTCTCCAAGCTGTGTTTTTTAGATGTTTCAGAACACACCGTACACTTCTCCAGAGTGGCTGTTGGCAATTTACATCCCACCTATCAGCGTAGCAAGTCTCCCATTTCTCCATGGCCGGTCCTGCGTTTCTGGTTTGGACACTTTTTTCCACATGGCCCTTTTGCCCGCTGGGAAGCGAGACTTCTTTGGAGCGCTGATTGGCCTTTCCAGGTTGCTTGGTTGGCCAAAGAGGGCGTATGCGTTTTTTGCTGAATATATTCAGGAAAAAACGCATATGCCCTTTTTGGCCAAGGGCATCATTGTCCACGTTTTGCCGCTTTTCATGTGCTTTCAAGGCGATTCGAATCTACCTCCTGAAATCTGTTTCCTGCAATTCTGCCTTGCTTTCAAAGCCTCTTCGTTGCCTTCCCTTAATATATTTGTGGACGAGAGGTATCATTTAAAACTCTGCAGGTTTGTGAATTGCAGGGCCCCTGAGCTCCATTTTTCAACTCGCTTTTTTGGGAGCTGGCCGCAAAAGCGCAGGATTGCTTCAGGCCCTCTTCTGGTTCTGGGGGGCAGGCTGAGCTTGTGCTTAATTCTTCTTCCTGATGGGAAAATAGAGTGACCCTTGCCTGTCCCAACACCTAGAGCTAGTCTCACATTGGTTCCCCCTCTTCCCCTTCATCCTCAGAACTAATTGCAACCTGTACGGAACAGGAGGTTAAAGGTGCTGATTCTCCAAGGAGGGAGATGGCTAGTAAATCGGCTGGAATGGCGAACCCGAGCAAAGGAGATGAGAAATGAGGTGCGTTTCAGAAACCTTTCCCGATCACACGGTGTACCATCTTCTGGGTTTCTCATGCATGTTTTCGATGTAGGAAGATGCCCTTGAACCTGGAGATTTGGGACCCATGGGATGGGTACCATGCAGTATTACTTGAAAGGGTCTGCGTTGGCTCACCCAACCTCACCGAACCTCTCAGCCACAAGAGTGTCCACCCTTATGTCTCAATCAGCTGTGGGTCTAGATATGGTCAATCCAGGTTGCATCACAGCCCCTGAACGAATTTTGTAAGAATTTCTCTCTCTTTCACTGTCTTTGTTTCACTGGTTTTTAAAAGTAATTTATTTTTATAATGGGGTTTAGCTGCTTTTCACGGCTGTGTTTATGCCGCTTTACACCCCCTTGACTCACTTACAGAGAGATATCAATACATAGGTTTGAAGATTCTTACTAGTCAGATATATTCTAGTGCGGTGAATAGGGGGTGTTGAGTCCAGTTCACTGAGCAAGGAACAGGTCTTGTCTATTACTTATTGGGTTTATGGAACGGTATCTGAGCTAATTTGAAACCCTTGTTTTATGAATCACCCCACCTCACCTTTCCCGTTCAGCAGCCATAGTGTGTTTTCTAAACGTGTGACTCTGTTCTGTTTTACAATTCAGTTCAAGTGTAGCGGTTTTTACATTCCCTCTAGAAGTGATATCTTATGATAAGTGTCTTTTTCTGTGTGACTTATTTCACTTAGAATCGTCGTACCTAAATCCACTCATCGTGCTGCTACTAGCCTTATGACGTTGATTTCATGGCTGAGTGATATTCCATTGTACATGAGGACCCCAAATTCTTTATCCACTTTTCTCTTTCCTAGGATATTTAAGGTGTAATGAAGTGGGGTTTCTTGTCAACAGAGCAGCCCTAAACTTTGGGGTGCCTGTGTCTTGCTGATTTTTAGTTTTCCCAATTTATACGCCCATGAGTGGAAGTGCCCTATGCTCTCCAAGCTGTGTTTTTTAGATGTTTCAGAACACACCGTACACTTCTCCAGAGTGGCTGTTGGCAATTTACATCCCACCCATCAGCGTAGCAAGGCTCCCATTTCTCCATGGCCGGTCCTGCGTTTCTGGTTTGGACACTTTTTTCCGCATGGCCCTTTTGCCCGCTGGGAAGCGAGACTTCTTTGGAGCGCTGATTGGCCTTTCCAGATTGCTTGGTTGGCCAAAAAGGGCGTATGCGTTTTTTCCTGAATATATTCAGGAAAAAACGCATACGCCCTTTTTGGCCAAGGGCATCATTGTCCACGTTTTGCCGCTTTTCATGTGCTTTCAAGGCGATTCGAATCTACCTCCTGAAATCTGTTTCCTGCAATTCTGCCTTGCTTTCAAAGCCTCTTCGTTGCCTTCCCTTAATATATTTGTGGACGAGAGGTATCATTTAAAACTCTGCAGGTTTGTGAATTGCAGGGCCCCTGAGCTCCATTTTTCAACTCTCTTTTTTGGGAGCTGGCCGCAAAAGCGCAGGATTGCTTCAGGCCCTCTTCTGGTTTTGGGGGGCAGGCTGAGCTTGTGCTTAATTCTTCTTCCTGATGGGAAAATAGAGTGACCCGTGCCTGTCCCAACACCTAGAGCTAGTCTCTCATTGGTTCCCCCTCTTCCCCTTCATCCTCAGAACAAATTGCAACCTGTAAGGAACAGGAGGTTAAAGGTGCTGATTCTCCAAGGAGGGAGATGGCTAGTAAATCGGCTGGAATGGCGAACCCGAGCAAAGGAGATGAGAAATGAGGTGCGTTTCAGAAACCTTTCCCGATCACACGGTGTACCATCTTCTGGGTTTCTCATGCATATTTTCGATGTAGGAAGATGCCCTTGAACCTGGAGATTTGGGACCCATGGGATGGGTACCATGCAGTATTACTTGAAAGGGTCTGCGTTGGCTCACCCAACCTCACCGAACCTCTCAGCCACAAGAGTGTCCACCCTTATGTCTCAATCAGCTGTGGGTCTAGATATGGTCAATCCAGGTTGCATCACAGCCCCTGAACGAATTTTGTAAGAATTTCTCTCTCTTTCACTGTCTTTGTTTCACTGGTTTTTAAAAGTAATTTATTTTTATAATGGGGTTTAGCTGCTTTTCACGGCTGTGTTTATGCCGCTTTACACCCCCTTGACTCACTTACAGAGAGATATCAATACATAGGTTTGAAGATTCTTACTAGTCAGATATATTCTAGTGCGGTGAATAGGGGGTGTTGAGTCCAGTTCACTGAGCAAGGAACAGGTCTTGTCTATTACTTATTGGGTTTATGGAACGGTATCTGAGCTAATTTGAAACCCTTGTTTTATGCATCACCCCACCTCACCTTTCCCGTTCAGCAGCCATAGTGTGTTTTCTAAACGTGTGACTCTGTTCTGTTTTACAATTCAGTTCAAGTGTAGCGGTTTTTACATTCCCTCTATAAGTGATATCTTATGATAAGTGTCTTTTTCTGTGTGACTTATTTCACTTAGAATCGTCGTACCTAAATCCACTCATCGTGCTGCTAGTAGCCTTATGACGTGGATTTCCTGGCTGAGTGATATTCCATTGTACATGAGGACCACAACTTCTTTATCCATTTTTCTCTTTCCTAGGATATTTAAGGTGTAATGAAGTGGGGGTTCTTGTCAACAGAGCAGCCCTAAACTTTGGGGTGCCTGTGTCTTGCTGATTTTTAGTTTTCCCAATTTATACGCCCATGAGTGGAAGTGCCCTATGCTCTCCAAGCTGTGTTTTTTAGATATTTCAGAACACACCGTACACTTCTCCAGAGTGGCTTTTGGCAATTTACATCCCACCCATCAGCGTAGCAAGGCTCCCATTTCTCCATGGCCGGTCCTGCATTTCTGGTTTGGACACTTTTTTCCGCATGGCCCTTTTGCCCGCTGGGAAGCGAGACTTCTTTGGAGCGCTGATTTGCCTTTCCAGGTTGCTTGGTTGGCCAAAAAGGGCGTATGCGTTTTTTCCTGAATATATTCAGGAAAAAACGCATACGCCCTTTTTGGCCAAGGGCATCATTGTCCACGTTTTGCCGCTTTTCATGTGCTTTCAAGGCGATTCGAATCTACCTCCTGAAATCTGTTTCCTGCAATTCTGCCTTGCTTTCAAAGCCTCTTCGTTGCATTCCCTTAATGTATTTGTGGACGAGAGGTATCATTTAAAACTCTGCAGGTTTGTGAATTGCAGGGCCCCTGAGCTCCATTTTTCAACTCGCTTTTTTGGGAGCTGGCCGCAAAAGCGCAGGATTGCTTCAGGCCCTCTTCTGGTTCTGGGGGGCAGGCTGAGCTTGTGCTTAATTCTTCTTCCTGATGGGAAAATAGAGTGACCTGTGCCTGTCCCAACACCTAGAGCTAGTCTCTCATTGGTTCCCCCTCTTCCCCTTCATCCTCAGAACAAATTGCAACCTGTATGGAACAGGAGGTTAAAGGTGCTGATTCTCCAAGGAGGGAGATGGCTAATAAATCGGCTGGAATGGCGAACCCGAGCAAAGGAGATGAGAAATGAGGTGCGTTTCAGAAACCTTTCCCGATCACACGGTGTACCATCTTCTGGGTTTCTCATGCCTGTTTTCGATGTAGGAAGATGCCCTTGAACCTGGAGATTTGGGACACATGGGATGGGTACCATGCAGTATTACTTGAAAGGGTCTGCGTTGGCTCACCCAACCTCACCGAACCTCTCAGCCCCAAGAGTGTCCACCCTTATGTCTCAATCAGCTGTGGGTCTAGATATGGTCAATCCAGGTTGCATCACAGCCCCTGAACGAATTTTGTAAGAATTTCTCTCTCTTTCACTGCCTTTGTTTCACGGGTTTTGAAAAGTAATTTATTTTTATAATGGGGTTTAGCTGCTTTTCACGGCTGTGTTTATGCCGCTTTACACCCCCTTGACTCACTTACAGAGAGATATCAATACATAGGTTTGAAGATTCTTACTAGTCAGATATATTCTTGTGCGGTGAATAGGGGGTGTTGAGTCCAGTTCACTGAGCAAGGAACAGGTCTTGTCTATTACTTATTGGGTTTATGGAACGGTATCTGAGCTAATTTGAAACCCTTGTTTTATGCATCACCCCACCTCACCTTTCCCGTTCAGCAGCCATAGTGTGTTTTCTAAACGTGTGACTCTGTTCTGTTTTACAATTCAGTTCAAGTGTAGCGGTTTTTACATTCCCTCTATAAGTGATATCTTATGATAAGTGTCTTTTTCTGTGTGACTTATTTCACTTAGAATCGTCGTATCTAAATCCACTCATCGTGCTGCTAGTAGCCTTATGACGTTGATTTCATGGCTGAGTGATATTCCATTGTACATGAGGACCACAACTTCTTTATCCATTTTTCTCTTTCCTAGGATATTTAAGGTGTAATGAAGTGGGGGTTCTTGTCAACAGAGCAGCCCTAAACTTTGGGGTGCCTGTGTCTTGCTGATTTTTAGTTTTCCCAATTTATACGCCCATGAGTGGAAGTGCCCTATGCTCTCCAAGCTGTGTTTTTTAGATATTTCAGAACACACCGTACACTTCTCCAGAGTGGCTTTTGGCAATTTACATCCCACCCATCAGCGTAGCAAGGCTCCCATTTCTCCATGGCCGGTCCTGCATTTCTGGTTTGGACACTTTTTTCCGCATGGCCCTTTTGCCCGCTGGGAAGCGAGACTTCTTTGGAGCGCTGATTTGCCTTTCCAGGTTGCTTGGTTGGCCAAAAAGGGCGTATGCGTTTTTTCCTGAATATATTCAGGAAAAAACGCATACGCCCTTTTTGGCCAAGGGCATCATTGTCCACGTTTTGCCGCTTTTCAGGTGCTTTCAAGGCGATTCGAATCTACCTCCTGAAATCTGTTTCCTGCAATTCTGCCTTGCTTTCAAAGCCTCTTCGTTGCATTCCCTTAATGTATTTGTGGACGAGAGGTATCATTTAAAACTCTGCAGGTTTGTGAATTGCAGGGCCCCTGAGCTCCATTTTTCAACTCGCTTTTTTGGGAGCTGGCCGCAAAAGCGCAGGATTGCTTCAGGCCCTCTTCTGGTTCTGGGGGGCAGGCTGAGCTTGTGCTTAATTCTTCTTCCTGATGGGAAAATAGAGTGACCTGTGCCTGTCCCAACACCTAGAGCTAGTCTCTCATTGGTTCCCCCTCTTCCCCTTCATCCTCAGGACAAATTGCAACCTGTATGGAACAGGAGGTTAAAGGTGCTGATTCTCCAAGGAGGGAGATGGCTAGTAAATCGGCTGGAATGGCGAACCCGAGCAAAGGAGATGAGAAATGAGGTGCGTTTCAGAAACCTTTCCCGATCACACGGTGTACCATCTTCTGGGTTTCTCATGCCTGTTTTCGATGTAGGAAGATGCCCTTGAACCTGGAGATTTGGGACCCATGGGATGGGTACCATGCAGTATTACTTGAAAGGGTCTGCGTTGGCTCACCCAACCTCACCGAACCTCTCAGCCCCAAGAGTGTCCACCCTTATGTCTCAATCAGCTGTGGGTCTAGATATGGTCAATCCAGGTTGCATCACAGCCCCTGAACGAATTTTGTAAGAATTTCTCTCTCTTTCACTGCCTTTGTTTCACGGGTTTTGAAAAGTAATTTATTTTTATAATGGGGTTTAGCTGCTTTTCACGGCTGTGTTTATGCCGCTTTACACCCCCTTGACTCACTTACAGAGAGATATCAATACATAGGTTTGAAGATTCTTACTAGTCAGATATATTCTAGTGCAGTGAATAGGGGGTGTTGAGTCCAGTTCACTGAAAAAGGAATAGGTCTTCTCTCTTACATATTGGGTTTATGGAACGGTATCTGAGCTAATTTGAAACCCTTGTTTTATGCATCACCCCACCTCAACTTTCCCGTTCAGCAGCCATAGTGTGTTTCCTAAACGTGTGACTCTGTTCTGTTTTGCAATTCAATTCAAGTGTAGCGGTTTTTACATTCCCTCTATAAGTGATATCTTATGATAAGTGTCTTTTTCTGTGTGACTTATTTCACTTAGAATCGTCGTACCTAAATCCACTCATCGTGCTGCTACTAGCCTTATGACGTTGATTTCATGGCTGAGTGATATTCCATTGTACATGAGGACCCCAACTTCTTTATCCACTTTTCTCTTTCCTAGGATATTTAAGGTGTAATGAAGTGGGGGTTCTTGTCAACAGAGCAGCCCTAAACTTTGGGGTGCCTGTGTCTTGCTGATTTTTAGTTTTCCCAATTTATACGCCCATGAGTGGAAGTGCCCTATGCTCTCCAAGCTGTGTTTTTTAGATGTTTCAGAACACACCGTACACTTCTCCAGAGTGGCTGTTGGCAATTTACATCCCACCCATCAGCGTAGCAAGGCTCCCATTTCTCCATGGCCGGTCCTGCGTTTCTGGTTTGGACACTTTTTTCCGCATGGCCCTTTTGCCCGCCTGGAAGCGAGACTTCTTTGGAGCGCTGATTGGCCTTTCCAGGTTGCTTGGTTGGCCAAAAAGGGCGTATGCGTTTTTTCCTGAATATATTCAGGAATAAACGCATACGCCCTTTTTGGCCAAGGGCATCATTGTCCACGTTTTGCCGCTTTTCATGTGCTTTCAAGGCGATTCGAATCTACCTCCTGAAATCTGTTTCCTGCAATTCTGCCTTGCTTTCAAAGCCTCTTCGTTGCCTTCCCTTAATATATTTGTGGACGAGAGGTATCATTTAAAACTCTGCAGGTTTGTGAATTGCAGGGCCCCTGAGCTCCATTTTTCAACTCGCTTTTTTGGGAGCTGGCCGCAAAAGCGCAGGATTGCTTCAGGCCCTCTTCTGGTTCTGGGGGGCAGGCTGAGCTTGTGCTTAATTCTTCTTCCTGATGGGAAAATAGAGTGACCTGTGCCTGTCCCAACACCTAGAGCTAGTCTCTCATTGGTTCCCCCTCTTCCCCTTCATCCTCAGAACAAATTGCAACCTGTATGGAACAGGAGGTTAAAGGTGCTGATTCTCCAAGGAGGGAGATGGCTAGTAAATCGGCTGGAATGGCGAACCCGAGCAAAGGAGATGAGAAATGAGGTGCGTTTCAGAAACCTTTCCCGATCACACGGTGTACCATCTTCTGGGTTTCTCATGCCTGTTTTCGATGTAGGAAGATGCCCTTGAACCTGGAGATTTGGGACCCATGGGATGGGTACCATGCAGTATTACTTGAAACGGTCTGCGTTGGCTCACTCAACCTCACCGAACCTCTCAGCCCCAAGAGTGTCCACCCTTATGTCTCAATCAGCTGTGGGTCTAGATATGGTCAATCCAGGTTGCATCACAGCCCCTGAACGAATTTTGTAAGAATTTCTCTCTCTTTCACTGCCTTTGTTTCACGGGTTTTGAAAAGTAATTTATTTTTATAATGGGGTTTAGCTGCTTTTCACGGCTGTGTTTATGCCGCTTTACACCCCCTTGACTCACTTACAGAGAGATATCAATACATAGGTTTGAAGATTCTTACTTGTCAGATATATTCTAGTGCAGTGAATAGGGGGTGTTGAGTCCAGTTCACTGAAAAAGGAATAGGTCTTGTCTCTTACATATTGGGTTTATGGAACGGTATCTGAGCTAATTTGAAACCCTTGTTTTATGCATCACCCCACCTCACCTTTCCCGTTCAGCAGCCATAGTGTGTTTCCTAAACGTGTGACTCTGTTCTGTTTTGCAATTCAGTTCAAGTGTAGCGGTTTTTACATTCCCTCTATAAGTGATATCTTATGATAAGTGTCTTTTTCTGTGTGACTTATTTCACTTAGGATCGTCGTACCTAAATCCACTCATCGTGCTGCTACTAGCCTTATGACGTTGATTTCATGGCTGAGTGATATTGCATTGTACATGAGGACCCCAACTTCTTTATCCACTTTTCTCTTTCCTAGGATATTTAAGGTGTAATGAAGTGGGGGTTCTTGTCAACAGAGCAGCCCTAAACTATGGGGTGCCTGTGTCTTGCTGATTTTTAGTTTTCCCAATTTATACGCCCATGAGTGGAAGTGCCCTATGCTCTCCAAGCTGTGTTTTTTAGATGTTTCAGAACACACCGTACACTTCTCCAGAGTGGCTGTTGGCAATTTACATCCCACCCATCAGCGTAGCAAGGCTCCCATTTCTCCATGGCCGGTCCTGCGTTTCTGGTTTGGACACTTTTTTCCATATGGCCCTTTTGCCCGCTGGGAAGCGAGACTTCTTTGGAGCGCTGATTGGCCTTTCCAGGTTGCTTGGTTGGCCAAAAAGGGCGTATGCGTTTTTTCCTGAATATATTCAGGAAAAAACGCATATGCCCTTTTTGGCCAAGGGCATCATTGTCCACGTTTTGCCCCTTTTCATGTGCTTTCAAGGCGATTCGAATCTACCTCCTGAAATCTGTTTCCTGCAATTCTGCCTTGCTTTCAAAGCCTCTTCGTTGCCTTCCCTTAATATATTTGTGGACGAGAGGTATCATTTAAAACTCTGCAGGTTTGTGAATTGCAGGGCCCCTGAGCTCCATTTTTCAACTCGCTTTTTTGGGAGCTGGCCGCAAAAGCGCAGGATTGCTTCAGGCCCTCTTCTGGTTCTGGGGGGCAGGCTGAGCTTGTGCTTAATTCTTCTTCCTGATGGGAAAATGGAGTGACCCGTGCCTGTCCCAACACCTAGAGCTAGTCTCTCATTGGTTCCCCCTCTTCCCCTTCATTCTCAGAACAAATTGCAACCTGTACGGAACAGGAGGTTAAAGGTGCTGATTCTCCAAGGAGGGAGATGGCTAGTAAATCGGCTGGAATGGCGAACCCGAGCAAAGGAGATGAGAAATGAGGTGAGTTTCAGAAACCTTTCCCGATCACACGGTGTACCATCTTCTGGGTTTCTCATGCCTGTTTTCGATGTAGGAAGATGCCCTTGAACCTGGAGATTTGGGACCCATGGGATGGGTACCATGCAGTATTACTTGAAAGGGTCTGCGTTGGCTCACCCAACCTCACCGAACCTCTCAGCCCCAAGAGTGTCCACCCTTATGTCTCAATCAGCTGTGGGTCTAGATATGGTCAATCCAGGTTGCATCACAGCCCCTGAACGAATTTTGTAAGAATTTCTCTCTCTTTCACTGCCTTTGTTTCACGGGTTTTGAAAAGTAATTTATTTTTATAATGGGGTTTAGCTGCTTTTCACGGCTGTGTTTATGCCGCTTGACACCCCCTTGACTCACTTACAGAGAGATATCAATACATAGGTTTGAAGATTCTTACTAGTCAGATATATTCTAGTGCAGTGAATAGGGGGTGTTGAGTCCAGTTCACAGAAAAAGGAATAGGTCTTGTCTCTTACATATTGGGTTTATGGAACGTTATCTGAGCTAATTTGAAACCCTTGTTTTATGCATCACCCCACCTCACCTTTCCCGTTCAGCAGCCATAGTGTTTTTCCTAAACGTGTGACTCTGTTCTGTTTTGCAATTCAGTTCAAGTGTAGCGGTTTTTACATTCCCTCTATAAGTGATATCTTATGATAAGTGTCTTTTTCTGTGTGACTTATTTCACTTAGAATCGTCGTACCTAAATCCACTCATCGTGCTGCTACTAGCCTTATGACGTTGATTTCATGGCTGAGTGATATTCCATTGT
This sequence comes from Balaenoptera acutorostrata, assembly GCF_949987535.1. Classification (NCBI taxonomy): domain Eukaryota; kingdom Metazoa; phylum Chordata; class Mammalia; order Artiodactyla; family Balaenopteridae; genus Balaenoptera; species Balaenoptera acutorostrata. Next base: position 340,269 of record NW_026646402.1, read on the forward strand.
ACATGAGGACCCCAACTTCTTTATCCACTTTTCTCTTTCCTAGGATATTTAAGGTGTAATGAAGTGGGGGTTCTTGTCAACAGAGCAGCCCTAAACTATGGGGTGCCTGTGTCTTGCTGATTTTTAGTTTTCCCAATTTATACGCCCATGAGTGGAAGTGCCCTATGCTCTCCAAGCTGTGTTTTTTAGATGTTTCAGAACACACCGTACACTTCTCCAGAGTGGCTGTTGGCAATTTACATCCCACCCATCAGCGTAGCAAGGCTCCCATTTCTCCATGGCCGGTCCTGCGTTTCTGGTTTGGACACTTTTTTCCGCATGGCCCTTTTGCCCGCCTGGAAGCGAGACTTCTTTGGAGCGCTGATTGGCCTTTCCAGGTTGCTTGGTTGGCCAAAAAGGGCGTATGCGTTTTTTCCTGAATATATTCAGGAAAAAACGCATACGCCCTTTTTGGCCAAGGGCATCATTGTCCACGTTTTGCCGCTTTTCATGTGCTTTCAAGGCGATTCGAATCTACCTCCTGAAATCTGTTTCCTGCAATTCTGCCTTGCTTTCAAAGCCTCTTCGTTGCCTTCCCTTAATATATTTGTGGACGAGAGGTATCATTTAAAACTCTGCAGGTTTGTGAATTGCAGGGCCCCTGAGCTCCATTTTTCAACTCGCTTTTTTGGGAGCTGGCCGCAAAAGCGCAGGATTGCTTCAGGCCCTCTTCTGCTTCTGGGGGGCAGGCTGAGCTTGTGCTTAATTCTTCTTCCTGATGGGAAAATAGAGTGACCCGTGCCTGTCCCAACACCTAGAGCTAGTCTCTCATTGGTTCCCCCTCTTCCCCTTCATCCTCAGAACAAATTGCAACCTGTACGGAACAGGAGGTTAAAGGTGCTGATTCTCCAAGGAGGGAGATGGCTAGTAAATTGGCTGGAATGGCGAACCCGAGCAAAGGAGATGAGAAATGAGGTGCGTTTCAGAAACCTTTCCCGATCACACGGTGTACCATCTTCTGGGTTTCTCATGCATGTTTTCGATGTAGGAAGATGCCCTTGAACCTGCAGATTTGGGACCCATGGGATGGGTACCATGCAGTATTACTTGAAAGGGTCTGCGTTGGCTCACCCAACCTCACCGAACCTCTCAGCCCCAAGAGTGTCCACCCTTATGTCTCAATCAGCTGTGGGTCTAGATATGGTCAATCCAGGTTGCATCACAGCCCCTGAACGAATTTTGTAAGAATTTCTCTCTCTTTCACTGTCTTTGTTTCACTGGTTTTTAAAAGTAATTTATTTTTATAATGGGGTTTAGCTGCTTTTCACGGCTGTGTTTATGCCGCTTTACACCCCCTTGACTCACTTACAGAGAGATATCAATACATAGGTTTGAAGATTCTTACTAGTCAGATATATTCTAGTGCGGTGAATAGGGGGTGTTGAGTCCAGTTCACTGAGCAAGGAACAGGTCTTGTCTATTACTTATTGGGTTTATGGAACGGTATCTGAGCTAATTTGAAACCCTTGTTTTATGCATCACCCCACCTCACCTTTCCCGTTCAGCAGCCATAGTGTGTTTTCTAAACGTGTGACTCTGTTCTGTTTTACAATTCAGTTCAAGTGTAGCGGTTTTTACATTCCCTCTATAAGTGATATCTTATGATAAGTGTCTTTTTCTGTGTGACTTATTTCACTTAGAATCGTCGTATCTAAATCCACTCATCGTGCTGCTACTAGCCTTATGACGTTGATTTCATGGCTGAGTGATATTCCATTGTACATGAGGACCACAACTTCTTTATCCATTTTTCTCTTTCCTAGGATATTTAAGGTGTAATGAAGTGGGGGTTCTTGTCAACAGAGCAGCCCTAAACTTTGGGGTGCCTGTGTCTTGCTGATTTTTAGTTTTCCCAATTTATACGCCCATGAGTGGAAGTGCCCTATGCTCTCCAAGCTGTGTTTTTTAGATATTTCAGAACACACCGTACACTTCTCCAGAGTGGCTTTTGGCAATTTACATCCCACCCATCAGCGTAGCAAGGCTCCCATTTCTCCATGGCCGGTCCTGCATTTCTGGTTTGGACACTTTTTTCCGCATGGCCCTTTTGCCCGCTGGGAAGCGAGACTTCTTTGGAGCCCTGATTTGCCTTTCCAGGTTGCTTGGTTGGCCAAAAAGGGCGTATGCGTTTTTTCCTGGATATATTCAGGAAAAAACGCATACGCCCTTTTTGGCCAAGGGCATAATTGTCCACGTTTTGCCGCTTTTCATGTGCTTTCAAGGCGATTCGAATCTACCTCCTGAAATCTGTTTCCTGCAATTCTGCCTTGCTTTCAAAGCCTCTTCGTTGCATTCCCTTAATGTATTTGTGGACGAGAGGTATCATTTAAAACTCTGCAGGTTTGTGAATTGCAGGGCCCCTGAGCTCCATTTTTCAACTCGCTTTTTTGGGAGCTGGCCGCAAAAGCGCAGGATTGCTTCAGGCCCTCTTCTGGTTCTGGGGGGCAGGCTGAGCTTGTGCTTAATTCTTCTTCCTGATGGGAAAATAGAGTGACCTGTGCCTGTCCCAACACCTAGAGCTAGTCTCTCATTGGTTCCCCCTCTTCCCCTTCATCCTCAGAACAAATTGCAACCTGTATGGAACAGGAGGTTAAAGGTGCTGATTCTCCAAGGAGGGAGATGGCTAGTAAATCGGCTGGAATGGCGAACCCGAGCAAAGGAGATGAGAAATGAGGTGCGTTTCAGAAACCTTTCCCGATCACACGGTGTACCATCTTCTGGGTTTCTCATGCCTGTTTTCGATGTAGGAAGATGCCCTTGAACCTGGAGATTTGGGACCCATGGGATGGGTACCATGCAGTATTACTTGAAACGGTCTGCGTTGGCTCACTCAACCTCACCGAACCTCTCAGCCCCAAGAGTGTCCACCCTTATGTCTCAATCAGCTGTGGGTCTAGATATGGTCAATCCAGGTTGCATCACAGCCCCTGAACGAATTTTGTAAGAATTTCTCTCTCTTTCACTGCCTTTGTTTCACGGGTTTTGAAAAGTAATTTATTTTTATAATGGGGTTTAGCTGCTTTTCACGGCTGTGTTTATGCCGCTTTACACCCCCTTGACTCACTTACAGAGAGATATCAATACATAGGTTTGAAGATTCTTACTTGTCAGATATATTCTAGTGCAGTGAATATGGGGTGTTGAGTCCAGTTCACTGAAAAAGGAATAGGTCTTGTCTCTTACATATTGGGTTTATGGAACGGTATCTGAGCTAATTTGAAACCCTTGTTTTATGCATCACCCCACCTCACCTTTCCCGTTCAGCAGCCATAGTGTGTTTCCTAAACGTGTGACTCTGTTCTGTTTTGCAATTCAGTTCAAGTGTAGCGGTTTTTACATTCCCTCTATAAGTGATATCTTATGATAAGTGTCTTTTTCTGTGTGACTTATTTCACTTAGGATCGTCGTACCTAAATCCACTCATCGTGCTGCTACTAGCCTTATGACGTTGATTTCATGGCTGAGTGATATTCCATTGTACATGAGGACCCCAACTTCTTTATCCACTTTTCTCTTTCCTAGGATATTTAAGGTGTAATGAAGTGGGGGTTCTTGTCAACAGAGCAGCCCTAAACTATGGGGTGCCTGTGTCTTGCTGATTTTTAGTTTTCCCAATTTATACGCCCATGAGTGGAAGTGCCCTATGCTCTCCAAGCTGTGTTTTTTAGATGTTTCAGAACACACCGTACACTTCTCCAGAGTGGCTGTTGGCAATTTACATCCCACCCATCAGCGTAGCAAGGCTCCCATTTCTCCATGGCCGGTCCTGCGTTTCTGGTTTGGACACTTTTTTCCATATGGCCCTTTTGCCCGCTGGGAAGCGAGACTTCTTTGGAGCGCTGATTGGCCTTTCCAGGTTGCTTGGTTGGCCAAAAAGGGCGTATGCGTTTTTTCCTGAATATATTCAGGAAAAAACGCATATGCCCTTTTTGTCCAAGGGCATCATTGTCCACGTTTTGCCGCTTTTCATGTGCTTTCAAGGCGATTCGAATCTACCTCCTGAAATCTGTTTCCTGCAATTCTGCCTTGCTTTCAAAGCCTCTTCGTTGCCTTCCCTTAATATATTTGTGGACGAGAGGTATCATTTAAAACTCTGCAGGTTTGTGAATTGCAGGGCCCCTGAGCTCCATTTTTCAACTCGCTTTTTTGGGAGCTGGCCGCAAAAGCGCAGGATTGCTTCAGGCCCTCTTCTGGTTCTGGGGGGCAGGCTGAGCTTGTGCTTAATTCTTCTTCCTGATGGGAAAATAGAGTGACTTGTGCCTGTCCCAACACCTAGAGCTAGTCTCTCATTGGTTCCCCCTCTTCCCCTTCATCCTCAGAACAAATTGCAACCTGTACGGAACAGGAGGTTAAAGGTGCTGATTCTCCAAGGAGGGAGATGGCTAGTAAATCGGCTGGAATGGCGAACCCGAGCAAAGGAGATGAGAAATGAGGTGCGTTTCAGAAACCTTTCCCGATCACACGGTGTACCACCTTCTGGGTTTCTCATGCCTGTTTTCGATGTAGGAAGATGCCCTTGAACCTGGAGATTTGGGACCCATGGGATGGGTACCATGCAGTATTACTTGAAAGGGTCTGCGATGGCTCACCCAACCTCACCGAACCTCTCAGCCCCAAGAGTGTCCACCCTTATGTCTCAATCAGCTGTGGGTCTAGATATGGTCAATCCAGATTGCATCACAGCCCCAGAACGAATTTTGTAAGAATTTCTCTCTCTTTCACTGCCTTTGTTTCACGGGTTTTGAAAAGTAATTTATTTTTATAATGGGGTTTAGCTGCTTTTCACGGCTGTGTTTATGCCGCTTTACACCCCCTTGACTCACTTACAGAGAGATATCAATACATAGGTTTGAAGATTCTTACTAGTCAGATATATTCTTGTGCGGTGAATAGGGGGTGTTGAGTCCAGTTCACTGAAAAAGGAATAGGTCTTGTCTCTTACATATTGGGTTTATGGAACGGTATCTGAGCTAATTTGAAACCCTTGTTTTATGCATCACCCCACCTCACCTTTCCCGTTCAGCAGCCATAGTGTGTTTCCTGAACGTGTGACTCTGTTCTGTTTTTCAATTCAGTTCAAGTGTAGCGGTTTTTACATTCCCTCTATAAGTGATATCTTATGATAAGTGTCTTTTTCTGTGTGACTTATTTCACTTAGAATCGTCGTACCTAAATCCACTCATCGTGCTGCTACTAGCCTTATGACGTTGCTTTCATGGCTGAGTGATATTCCATTGTACATGAGGACCCCAACTTCTTTATCCACTTTTCTCTTTCCTAGGATATTTAAGGTGTAATGAAGTGGGGGTTCTTGTCAACAGAGCAGCCCTAAACTTTGGGGTGCCTGTGTCTTGCTGATTTTTAGTTTTCCCAATTTATACGCCCATGAGTGGAAGTGCCCTATGCTCTCCAAGCTGTGTTTTCTAGATGTTTCAGAACACACCGTACACTTCTCCAGAGTGGCTGTTGGCAATTTACATCCCACCCATCAGCGTAGCAAGGCTCCCATTTCTCCATGGCCGGTCCTGCGTTTCTGGTTTGGACACTTTTTTCCACATGGCCCTTTTGCCCGCTGGGAAGCGAGACTTCTTTGGAGCGCTGATTGGCCTTTCCAGGTTGCTTGGTTGGCCAAAAAGGGCGTATGCGTTTTTTCCTGAATATATTCAGGAAAAAACGCATACGCCCTTTTTGGCCAAGGGCATCATTGTCCACGTTTTGCCGCTTTTCATGTGCTTTCAAGGCGATTCGAATCTACCTCCTGAAATCTGTTTCCTGCAATTCTGCCTTGCTTTCAAAGCCTCTTCGTTGCCTTCCCTTAATATATTTGTGGACGAGAGGTATCATTTAAAACTCTGCAGGTTTGTGAATTGCAGGGCCCCTGAGCTCCATTTTTCAACTCGCTTTTTTGGGAGCTGGCCGCAAAAGCGCAGGATTGCTTCAGGCCCTCTTCTGGTTCTGGGGGGCAGGCTGAGCTTGTGCTTAATTCTTCTTCCTGATGGGAAAATAGAGTGACCCGTGCCTGTCCCAACACCTAGAGCTAGTCTCTCATTGGTTCCCCCTCTTCCCGTTCATCCTCAGGACAAATTGCAACCTGTACGGAACAGGAGGTTAAAGGTGCTGATTCTCCAAGGAGGGAGATGGCTAGTAAATCGGCTGGAATGGCGAACCCGAGCAAAGGAGATGAGAAATGAGGTGCGTTTCAGAAACCTTTCCCGATCACACGGTGTACCATCTTCTGGGTTTCTCATGCATGTTTTCGATGTAGGAAGATGCCCTTGAACCTGGAGATTTGGGCCCCATGGGAAGGGTACCATGCAGTATTACTTGAAAGGGTCTGCGTTGGCTCACCCAACCTCACCGAACCTCTCAGCCCCAAGAGTGTCCACCCTTATGTCTCAATCAGCTGTGGGTCTAGATATGGTCAATCCAGGTTGCATCACAGCCCCTGAACGAATTTTGTAAGAATTTCTCTCTCTTTCACTGCCTTTGTTTCACGGGTTTTGAAAAGTAATTTATTTTTATAATGGGGTTTAGCTGCTTTTCACGGCTGTGTTTATGCCGCTTTACACCCCCTTGACTCACTTACAGAGAGATATCAATACATAGGTTTGAAGATTCTTACTAGTCAGATATATTCTAGTGCGGTGAATAGGGGGTGTTGAGTCCAGTTCACTGAAAAAGGAATAGGTCTTGTCTCTTACATATTGGGTTTATGGAACGGTATCTGAGCTAATTTGAAACCCTTGTTTTATGCATCACCCCACCTCACCTTTCCCGTTCAGCAGCCATAGTGTGTTTCCTAAACGTGTGACTCTGTCCTGTTTTGCAATTCAGTTCAAGTGTAGCGGTTTTTACATTCCCTCTATAAGTGATAACTTATGATAAGTGTCTTTTTCTGTGTGACTTATTTCACTTAGAATCGTCGTACCTAAATCCACTCATCGTGCTGCTACTAGCCTTATGACGTTGCTTTCATGGCTGAGTGATATTCCATTGTACATGAGGACCCCAACTTCTTTCTCCACTTTTCTCTTTCCTAGGATATTTAAGGTGTAATGAAGTGGGGGTTCTTGTCAACAGAGCAGCCCTAAACTTTGGGGTGCCTGTGTCTTGCTGATTTTTAATTTTCCCAATTTATACGCCCATGAGTGGAAGTGCCCTATGCTCTCCAAGCTGTGTTTTTTAGATGTTTCAGAACACACCATACACTTCTCCAGATTGGCTGTTGGCAATTTACATCCCACCCATCAGCGTAGCAAGGCTCCCATTTCTCCATGGCCGGTCCTGCGTTTCTGGTTTGGACACTTTTTTCCGCATGGCCCTTTTGCCCGCTGGGAAGCGAGACTTCTTTGGAGCGCTGATTGGCCTTTCCAGGTTGCTTGGTTGGCCAAAAAGGGCGTATGCGTTTTTTCCTGAATATATTCAGGAAAAAACGCATACGCCCTTTTTGTCCAAGGGCATCATTGTCCACGTTTTGCCGCTTTTCATGTGCTTTCAAGGCGATTCGAATCTACCTCCTGAAATCTGTTTCCTGCAATTCTGCCTTGCTTTCAAAGCCTCTTCGTTGCCTTCCCTTAATATATTTGTGGACGAGAGGTATCATTTAAAACTCTGCAGATTTGTGAATTGCAGGGCCCCTGAGCTCCATTTTTCAACTCGCTTTTTTGGGAGCTGGCCGCAAAAGCGCAGGATTGCTTCAGGCCCTCTTCTGGTTCTGGGGGGCAGGCTGAGCTTGTGGTTAATTTTTCTTCCTGATGGGAAAATGGAGTGACCCGTGCCTGTCCCAACACCTAGAGCTAGTCTCTCATTGGTTCCCACTCTTCCCCTTCATCCTCAGGACAAATTGCAACCTGTACGGAACAGGAGGTTAAAGGTGCTGATTCTCCAAAGAGGGAGATGGCTAGTAAATCGGCTGGAATGGCGAACCCGAGCAAAGGAGATGAGAAATGAGGTGCGTTTCAGAAACCTTTCCCGATCACACGGTGTACCATCTTCTGGGTTTCTCATGCATGTTTTCGATGTAGGAAGATGCCCTTGAACCTGGAGATTTGGGACCCATGGGATGGGTACCATGCAGTATTACTTGAAAGGGTCTGCGTTGGCTCACCCAACCTCACCGAAAATCTCAGCCCCAAGAGTGTCCACCCTTATGTCTCAATCAGCTGTGGGTCTAGATATGGTCAATCCAGGTTGCATCACAGCCCCTGAACGAATTTTGTAAGAATTTCTCTCTCTTTCACTGCCTTTGTTTCACGGGTTTTGAAAAGTAATTTATTTTTATAATGGGGTTTAGCTGCTTTTCACGGCTGTGTTTATGCCGCTTTACACCCCCTTGACTCACTTACAGAGAGATATCAATACATAGGTTTGAAGATTCTTACTAGTCAGATATATTCTTGTGCGGTGAATAGGGGGTGTTGAGTCCAGTTCACTGAAAAAGGAATAGGTCTTGTCTCTTACATATTGGGTTTATGGAACGGTATCTGAGCTAATTTGAAACCCTTGTTTTATGCATCACCCCACCTCACCTTTCCCGTTCAGCAGCCATAGTGTGTTTCCTAAACGTGTGACTCTGTTCTGTTTTGCAATTCAGTTCAAGTGTAGCGGTTTTTACATTCCCTCTATAAGTGATATCTTAGGATAAGTGTCTTTTTCTGTGTGACTTATTTCACTTAGAATCGTCGTATCTAAATCCACTCATCGTGCTGCTACTAGCCTTATGACGTTGATTTCATGGCTGAGTGATATTCCATTGTACATGAGGACCACAACTTCTTTATCCATTTTTCTCTTTCCTAGGATATTTAAGGTGTAATGAAGTGGGGGTTCTTGTCAACAGAGCAGCCCTAAACTTTGGGGTGCCTGTGTCTTGCTGATTTTTAGTTTTCCCAATTTATACGCCCATGAGTGGAAGTGCCCTATGCTCTCCAAGCTGTGTTTTTTAGATATTTCAGAACACACCGTACACTTCTCCAGAGTGGCTTTTGGCAATTTACATCCCACCCATCAGCGTAGCAAGGCTCCCATTTCTCCATGGCCGGTCCTGCATTTCTGGTTTGGACACTTTTTTCCGCATGGCCCTTTTGCCCGCTGGGAAGCGAGACTTCTTTGGAGCGCTGATTGGCCTTTCCAGGTTGCTTGGTTGGCCAAAAAGGGCGTATGCGTTTTTTCCTGAATATATTCAGGAAAAAACGCATACGCCCTTTTTGGCCAAGGGCATAATTGTCCACGTTTTGCCGCTTTTCATGTGCTTTCAAGGCGATTCGAATCTACCTCCTGAAATCTGTTTCCTGCAATTCTGCCTTGCTTTCAAAGCCTCTTCGTTGCATTCCCTTAATGTATTTGTGGACGAGAGGTATCATTTAAAACTCTGCAGGTTTGTGAATTGCAGGGCCCCTGAGCTCCATTTTTCAACTCGCTTTTTTCGGAGCTGGCCGCAAAAGCGCAGGATTGCTTCAGGCCCTCTTCTGGTTCTGGGGGGCAGGCTGAGCTTTTGCTTAATTCTTCTTCCTGATGGGAAAATAGAGTGACCTGTGCCTGTCCCAACACCTAGAGCTAGTCTCTCATTGGTTCCCCCTCTTCCCCTTCATCCTCAGAACAAATTGCAACCTGTATGGAACAGGAGGTTAAAGGTGCTGATTCTCCAAGGAGGGAGATGGCTAGTAAATCGGCTGGAATGGCGAACCCGAGCAAAGGAGATGAGAAATGAGGTGCGTTTCAGAAACCTTTCCCGATCACACGGTGTACCATCTTCTGGGTTTCTCATGCCTGTTTTCGATGTAGGAAGATGCCCTTGAACCTGGAGATTTGGGACCCATGGGATGGGTACCATGCAGTATTACTTGAAAGGGTCTGCGTTGGCTCACCCAACCTCACCGAACCTCTCAGCCCCAAGAGTGTCCACCCTTATGTCTCAATCAGCTGTGGGTCTAGATATGGTCAATCCAGGTTGCATCACAGCCCCTGAACGAATTTTGTAAGAATTTCTCTCTCTTTCACTGCCTTTGTTTCACGGGTTTTGAAAAGTAATTTATTTTTATAATGGGGTTTAGCTGCTTTTCACGGCTGTGTTTATGCCGCTTTACACCCCCTTGACTCACTTACAGAGAGATATCAATACATAGGTTTGAAGATTCTTACTAGTCAGATATATTCTTGTGCGGTGAATAGGGGGTGTTGAGTCCAGTTCACTGAAAAAGGAATAGGTCTTGTCTCTTACATATTGGGTTTATGGAACGGTATCTGAGCTAATTTGAAACCCTTGTTTTATGCATCACCCCACCTCACCTTTCCCGTTCAGCAGCCATAGTGTGTTTCCTGAACGTGTGACTCTGTTCTGTTTTTCAATTCAGTTCAAGTGTAGCGGTTTTTACATTCCCTCTATAAGTGATATCTTATGATAAGTGTCTTTTTCTGTGTGACTTATTTCACTTAGAATCGTCGTACCTAAATCCACTCATCGTGCTGCTACTAGCCTTATGACGTTGATTTCATGGCTGAGTGATATTCCATTGTACATGAGGACCCCAACTTCTTTATCCACTTTTCTCTTTCCTAGGATATTTAAGGTGTAATGAAGTGGGGGTTCTTGTCAACAGAGCAGCCCTAAACTTTGGGGTGCCTGTGTCTTGCTGATTTTTAGTTTTCCCAATTTATACGCCCATGAGTGGAAGTGCCCTATGCTCTCCAAGCTGTGTTTTCTAGATGTTTCAGAACACACCGTACACTTCTCCAGAGTGGCTGTTGGCAATTTACATCCCACCCATCAGCGTAGCAAGGCTCCCATTTCTCCATGGCCGGTCCTGCGTTTCTGGTTTGGACACTTTTTTCCACATGGCCCTTTTGCCCGCTGGGAAGCGAGACTTCTTTGGAGCGCTGATTGGCCTTTCCAGGTTGCTTGGTTGGCCAAAAAGGGCGTATGCGTTTTTTCCTGAATATATTCAGGAAAAAACGCATACGCCCTTTTTGGCCAAGGGCATCATTGTCCACGTTTTGCCGCTTTTCATGTGCTTTCAAGGCGATTCGAATCTACCTCCTGAAATCTGTTTCCTGCAATTCTGCCTTGCTTTCAAAGCCTCTTCGTTGCCTTCCCTTAATATATTTGTGGACGAGAGGTATCATTTAAAACTCTGCAGGTTTGTGAATTGCAGGGCCCCTGAGCTCCATTTTTCAACTCGCTTTTTTGGGAGCTGGCCGCAAAAGCGCAGGATTGCTTCAGGCCCTCTTCTGGTTCTGGGGGGCAGGCTGAGCTTGTGCTTAATTCTTCTTCCTGATGGGAAAATAGAGTGACCCGTGCCTGTCCCAACACCTAGAGCTAGTCTCTCATTGGTTCCCCCTCTTCCCCTTCATCCTCAGGACAAATTGCAACCTGTACGGAACAGGAGGTTAAAGGTGCTGATTCTCCAAGGAGGGAGATGGCTAGTAAATCGGCTGGAATGGCGAACCCGAGCAAAGGAGATGAGAAATGAGGTGCGTTTCAGAAACCTTTCCCGATCACACGGTGTACCATCTTCTGGGTTTCTCATGCATGTTTTCGATGTAGGAAGATGCCCTTGAACCTGGAGATTTGGGACCCATGGGATGGGTACCATGCAGTATTACTTGAAAGGGTCTGCGTTGGCTCACCCAACCTCACCGAACCTCTCAGCCACAAGAGTGTCCACCCTTATGTCTCAATCAGCTGTGGGTCTAGATATGGTCAATCCAGGTTGCATCACAGCCCCTGAACGAATTTTGTAAGAATTTCTCTCTCTTTCACTGCCTTTGTTTCACGGGTTTTGAAAAGTAATTTATTTTTATAATGGGGTTTAGCTGCTTTTCACGGCTGTGTTTATGCCGCTTTACACCCCCTTGACTCACTTACAGAGAGATATCAATACATAGGTTTGAAGATTCTTACTAGTCAGATATATTCTTGTGCGGTGAATAGGGGGTGTTGAGTCCAGTTCACTGAAAAAGGAATAGGTCTTGTCTCTTACATATTGGGTTTATGGAACGGTATCTGAGCTAATTTGAAACCCTTGTTTTATGCATCACCCCACCTCACCTTTCCCGTTCAGCAGCCATAGTGTGTTTCCTAAACGTGTGACTCTGTTCTGTTTTGCAATTCAGTTCAAGTGTAGCGGTTTTTACATTCCCTCTATAAGTGATATCTTATGATAAGTGTCTTTTTCTGTGTGACTTATTTCACTTAGAATCGTCGTATCTAAATCCACTCATCGTGCTGCTACTAGCCTTATGACGTTGATTTCATGGCTGAGTGATATTCCATTGTACATGAGGACCACAACTTCTTTATCCATTTTTCTCTTTCCTAGGATATTTAAGGTGTAATGAAGTGGGGGTTCTTGTCAACAGAGCAGCCCTAAACTTTGGGGTGCCTGTGTCTTGCTGATTTTTAGTTTTCCCAATTTATACGCCCATGAGTGGAAGTGCCCTATGCTCTCCAAGCTGTGTTTTTTAGATATTTCAGAACACACCGTACACTTCTCCAGAGTGGCTTTTGGCAATTTACATCCCACCCATCAGCGTAGCAAGGCTCCCATTTCTCCATGGCCGGTCCTGCATTTCTGGTTTGGACACTTTTTTCCGCATGGCCCTTTTGCCCGCTGGGAAGCGAGACTTCTTTGGAGCGCTGATTGGCCTTTCCAGGTTGCTTGGTTGGCCAAAAAGGGCGTATGCGTTTTTTCCTGAATATATTCAGGAAAAAACGCATACGCCCTTTTTGGCCAAGGGCATAATTGTCCACGTTTTGCCGCTTTTCATGTGCTTTCAAGGCGATTCGAATCTACCTCCTGAAATCTGTTTCCTGCAATTCTGCCTTGCTTTCAAAGCCTCTTCGTTGCATTCCCTTAATGTATTTGTGGACGAGAGGTATCATTTAAAACTCTGCAGGTTTGTGAATTGCAGGGCCCCTGAGCTCCATTTTTCAACTCGCTTTTTTCGGAGCTGGGCGCAAAAGCGCAGGATTGCTTCAGGCCCTCTTCTGGTTCTGGGGGGCAGGCTGAGCTTTTGCTTAATTCTTCTTCCTGATGGGAAAATAGAGTGACCTGTGCCTGTCCCAACACCTAGAGCTAGTCTCTCATTGGTTCCCCCTCTTCCCCTTCATCCTCAGAACAAATTGCAACCTGTATGGAACAGGAGGTTAAAGGTGCTGATTCTCCAAGGAGGGAGATGGCTAGTAAATCGGCTGGAATGGCGAACCCGAGCAAAGGAGATGAGAAATGAGGTGCGTTTCAGAAACCTTTCCCGATCACACGGTGTACCATCTTCTGGGTTTCTCATGCCTGTTTTCGATGTAGGAAGATGCCCTTGAACCTGGAGATTTGGGACCCATGGGATGGGTACCATGCAGTATTACTTGAAAGGGTCTGCGTTGGCTCACCCAACCTCACCGAACCTCTCAGCCCCAAGAGTGTCCACCCTTATGTCTCAATCAGCTGTGGGTCTAGATATGGTCAATCCAGGTTGCATCACAGCCCCTGAACGAATTTTGTAAGAATTTCTCTCTCTTTCACTGCCTTTGTTTCACGGGTTTTGAAAAGTAATTTATTTTTATAATGGGGTTTAGCTGCTTTTCACGGCTGTGTTTATGCCGCTTTACACCCCCTTGACTCACTTACAGAGAGATATCAATACATAGGTTTGAAGATTCTTACTAGTCAGATATATTCTTGTGCGGTGAATAGGGGGTGTTGAGTCCAGTTCACTGAAAAAGGAATAGGTCTTGTCTCTTACATATTGGGTTTATGGAACGGTATCTGAGCTAATTTGAAACCCTTGTTTTATGCATCACCCCACCTCACCTTTCCCGTTCAGCAGCCATAGTGTGTTTCCTGAACGTGTGACTCTGTTCTGTTTTTCAATTCAGTTCAAGTGTAGCGGTTTTTACATTCCCTCTCTAAGTGATATCTTATGATAAGTGTCTTTTTCTGTGTGACTTATTTCACTTAGAATCGTCGTACCTAAATCCACTCATCGTGCTGCTACTAGCCTTATGACGTTGATTTCATGGCTGAGTGATATTCCATTGTACATGAGGACCCCAACTTCTTTATCCACTTTTCTCTTTCCTAGGATATTTAAGGTGTAATGAAGTGGGGGTTCTTGTCAACAGAGCAGCCCTAAACTTTGGGGTGCCTGTGTCTTGCTGATTTTTAGTTTTCCCAATTTATACGCCCATGAGTGGAAGTGCCCTATGCTCTCCAAGCTGTGTTTTCTAGATGTTTCAGAACACACCGTACACTTCTCCAGAGTGGCTGTTGGCAATTTACATCCCACCCATCAGCGTAGCAAGGCTCCCATTTCTCCATGGCTGGTCCTGCGTTTCTGGTTTGGACACTTTTTTCCACATGGCCCTTTTGCCCGCTGGGAAGCGAGACTTCTTTGGAGCGCTGATTGGCCTTTCCAGGTTGCTTGGTTGGCCAAAAAGGGCGTATGCGTTTTTTCCTGAATATATTCAGGAAAAAACGCATACGCCCTTTTTGTCCAAGGGCATCATTGTCCACGTTTTGCTGCTTTTCATGTGCTTTCAAGGCGATTCGAATCTACCTCCTGAAATCTGTTTCCTGCAATTCTGCCTTGCTTTCAAAGCCTCTTCGTTGCCTTCCCTTAATATATTTGTGGACGAGAGGTATCATTTAAAACTCTGCAGGTTTGTGAATTGCAGGGCCCCTGAGCTCCATTTTTCAACTCGCTTTTTTGGGAGCTGGCCGCAAAAGCGCAGGATTGCTTCAGGCCCTCTTCTGGTTCTGGGGGGCAGGCTGAGCTTGTGCTTAATTCTTCTTCCTGATGGGAAAATAGAGTGACCCGTGCCTGTCCCAACACCTAGAGCTAGTCTCTCATTGGTTCCCCCTCTTCCCCTTCATCCTCAGGACAAATTGCAACCTGTACGGAACAGGAGGTTAAAGGTGCTGATTCTCCAAGGAGGGAGATGGCTAGTAAATCGGCTGGAATGGCGAACCGGAGCAAAGGAGATGAGAAATGAGGTGCGTTTTAGAAACCTTTCCCGATCACACGGTGTACCATCTTCTGGGTTTCTCATGCCTGTTTTCGATGTAGGAAGATGCCCTTGAACCTGGAGATTTGGGACCCATGGGATGGGTACCATGCAGTATTACTTGAAAGGGTCTGCGTTGGCTCACCCAACCTCACCGAACCTCTCAGCCACAAGAGTGTCCACCCTTAGGTCTCAATCAGCTGTGGGTCTAGATATGGTCAATCCAGGTTGCATCACAGCCCCTGAACGAATTTTGTAAGAATTTCTCTCTCTTTCACTGTCTTTGTTTCACGGGTTTTGAAAAGTAATTTATTTTTATAATGGGGTTTAGCTGCTTTTCACGGCTGTGTTTATGCCGCTTTACACCCCCTTGACTCACTTACAGAGAGATATCAATACATAGGTGTGAAGATTCTTACTAGTCAGATATATTCTAGTGCGGTGAATAGGGGGTGTTGAGTCCAGTTCACTGAAAAAGGAATAGGTCTTGTCTCTTACATATTGGGTTTATGGAACGGTATCTGAGCTAATTTGAAACCCTTGTTTTATGCATCACCCCACCTCACCTTTCCCGTTCAGCAGCCATAGTGTGTTTCCTAAACGTGTGACTCTGTTCTGTTTTGCAATTCAGTTCAAGTGTAGCGGTTTTTACATTCCCTCTATAAGTGATATCTTATGATAAGTGTCTTTTTCTGTGTGACTTATTTCACTTAGAATTGTCGTACCTAAATCCACTCATCGTGCTGCTACTAGCCTTATGACGTTGATTTCATGGCTGAGTGATATTCCATTGTACATGAGGACCACAACTTCTTTATCCACTTTTCTCTTTCCTAGGATATTTAAGGTGTAATGATATGGGGGTTCTTGTCAACAGAGCAGCCCTAAACTATGGGGTGCCTGTGTCTTGCTGATTTTTAGTTTTCCCAATTTATACGCCCATGAGTGGAAGTGCCCTATGCTCTCCAAGCTGTGTTTTTTAGATGTTTCAGAACACACCGTACACTTCTCCAGAGTGGCTGTTGGCAATTTACATCCCACCCATCAGCGTAGCAAGGCTCCCATTTCTCCATGGCTGGTCCTGCGTTTCTGGTTTGGATACTTTTTTCCACATGGCCCTTTTGCCCGCTGGGAAGCGAGACTTCTTTGGAGCGCTGATTGGCCTTTCCAGGTTGCTTGGTTGGCCAAAAAGGGCGTATGCGTTTTTTCCTGAATATATTCAGGAAAAAACGCATACGCCCTTTTTGTCCAAGGGCATCATTGTCCACGTTTTGCCGCTTTTCATGTGCTTTCAAGGCGATTCGAATCTACCTCCTGAAATCTGTTTCCTGCAATTCTGCCTTGCTTTCAAAGCCTCTTCGTTGCCTTCCCTTAATATATTTGTGGACGAGAGGTATCATTTAAAACTCTGCAGGTTTGTGAATTGCAGGGCCCCTGAGCTCCATTTTTCAACTCGCTTTTTTGGGAGCTGGCCGCAAAAGCGCAGGATTGCTTCAGGCCCTCTTCTGGTTCTGGGGGGCAGGCTGAGCTTGTGCTTAATTCTTCTTCCTGATGGGAAAATAGAGTGACCCGTGCCTGTCCCAACACCTAGAGCTAGTCTCTCATTGGTTCCCCCTCTTCCCCTTCATCCTCAGGACAAATTGCAACCTGTACGGAACAGGAGGTTAAAGGTGCTGATTCTCCAAGGAGGGAGATGGCTAGTAAATCGGCTGGAATGGCGAACCCGAGCAAAGGAGATGAGAAATGAGGTGCGTTTTAGAAACCTTTCCCGATCACACGGTGTACCATCTTCTGGGTTTCTCATGCCTGTTTTCGATGTAGGAAGATGCCCTTGAACCTGGAGATTTGGGACCCATGGGATGGGTACCATGCAGTATTACTTGAAAGGGTCTGCGTTGGCTCACCCAACCTCACCGAACCTCTCAGCCACAAGAGTGTCCACCCTTATGTCTCAATCAGCTGTGGGTCTAGATATGGTCAATCCAGGTTGCATCACAGCCCCTGAACGAATTTTGTAAGAATTTCTCTCTCTTTCACTGTCTTTGTTTCACTGGTTTTTAAAAGTAATTTATTTTTATAATGGGGTTTAGCTGCTTTTCACGGCTGTGTTTATGCCGCTTTACACCCCCTTGACTCACTTACAGAGAGATATCAATACATAGGTGTGAAGATTCTTACTAGTCAGATATATTCTAGTGCGGTGAATAGGGGGTGTTGAGTCCAGTTCACTGAAAAAGGAATAGGTCTTGTCTCTTACATATTGGGTTTATGGAACGGTATCTGAGCTAATTTGAAACCCTTGTTTTATGCATCACCCCACCTCACCTTTCCCGTTCAGCAGCCATAGTGTGTTTCCTAAACGTGTGACTCTGTTCTGTTTTGCAATTCAGTTCAAGTGTAGCGGTTTTTACATTCCCTCTATAAGTGATATCTTATGATAAGTGTCTTTTTCTGTGTGACTTATTTCACTTAGAATTGTCGTACCTAAATCCACTCATCGTGCTGCTACTAGCCTTATGACGTTGATTTCATGGCTGAGTGATATTCCATTGTACATGAGGACCACAACTTCTTTATCCACTTTTCTCTTTCCTAGGATATTTAAGGTGTAATGATATGGGGGTTCTTGTCAACAGAGCAGCCCTAAACTATGGGGTGCCTGTGTCTTGCTGATTTTTAGTTTTCCCAATTTATACGCCCATGAGTGGAAGTGCCCTATGCTCTCCAAGCTGTGTTTTTTAGATGTTTCAGAACACACCGTACACTTCTCCAGAGTGGCTGTTGGCAATTTACATCCCACCCATCAGCGTAGCAAGGCTCCCGTTTCTCCATGGCCGGTCCTGCGTTTCTGGTTTGGACACTTTTTTCCACATGGCCCTTTTGCCCGCTGGGAAGCGAGACTTCTTTGGAGCGCTGATTGGCCTTTCCAGGTTGCTTGGTTGGCCAAAAAGGGCGTATGCGTTTTTTCCTGAATATATTCAGGAAAAAACGCATACGCCCTTTTTGTCCAAGGGCATCATTGTCCACGTTTTGCCGCTTTTCATGTGCTTTCAAGGCGATTCGAATCTACCTCCTGAAATCTGTTTCCTGCAATTCTGCCTTGCTTTCAAAGCCTCTTCGTTGCCTTCCCTTAATATATTTGTGGACGAGAGGTATCATTTAAAACTCTGCAGGTTTGTGAATTGCAGGGCCCCTGAGCTCCATTTTTCAACTCGCTTTTTTGGGAGCTGGCCGCAAAAGCGCAGGATTGCTTCAGGCCCTCTTCTGGTTCTGGGGGGCAGGCTGAGCTTGTGCTTAATTCTTCTTCCTGATGGGAAAATAGAGTGACCCGTGCCTGTCCCAACACCTAGAGCTAGTCTCTCATTGGTTCCCCCTCTTCCCCTTCATCCTCAGGACAAATTGCAACCTGTACGGAACAGGAGGTTAAAGGTGCTGATTCTCCAAGGAGGGAGATGGCTAGTAAATCGGCTGGAATGGCGAACTGGAGCAAAGGAGATGAGAAATGAGGTGCGTTTTAGAAACCTTTCCCGATCACACGGTGTACCATCTTCTGGGTTTCTCATGCCTGTTTTCGATGTAGGAAGATGCCCTTGAACCTGGAGATTTGGGACCCATGGGATGGGTACCATGCAGTATTACTTGAAAGGGTCTGCGTTGGCTCACCCAACCTCACCGAACCTCTCAGCCACAAGAGTGTCCACCCTTATGTCTCAATCAGCTGTGGGTCTAGATATGGTCAATCCAGGTTGCATCACAGCCCCTGAACGAATTTTGTAAGAATTTCTCTCTCTTTCACTGTCTTTGTTTCACTGGTTTTTAAAAGTAATTTATTTTTATAATGGGGTTTAGCTGCTTTTCACGGCTGTGTTTATGCCGCTTTACACCCCCTTGACTCACTTACAGAGAGATATCAATACATAGGTGTGAAGATTCTTACTAGTCAGATATATTCTAGTGCGGTGAATAGGGGGTGTTGAGTCCAGTTCACTGAAAAAGGAATAGGTCTTGTCTCTTACATATTGGGTTTATGGAACGGTATCTGAGCTAATTTGAAACCCTTGTTTTATGCATCACCCCACCTCACCTTTCCCGTTCAGCAGCCATAGTGTGTTTCCTAAACGTGTGACTCTGTTCTGTTTTGCAATTCAGTTCAAGTGTAGCGGTTTTTACATTCCCTCTATAAGTGATATCTTATGATAAGTGTCTTTTTCTGTGTGACTTATTTCACTTAGAATTGTCGTACCTAAATCCACTCATCGTGCTGCTACTAGCCTTATGACGTTGATTTCATGGCTGAGTGATATTCCATTGTACATGAGGACCACAACTTCTTTATCCACTTTTCTCTTTCCTAGGATATTTAAGGTGTAATGATATGGGGGTTCTTGTCAACAGAGCAGCCCTAAACTATGGGGTGCCTGTGTCTTGCTGATTTTTAGTTTTCCCAATTTATACGCCCATGAGTGGAAGTGCCCTATGCTCTCCAAGCTGTGTTTTTTAGATGTTTCAGAACACACCGTACACTTCTCCAGAGTGGCTGTTGGCAATTTACATCCCACCCATCAGCGTAGCAAGGCTCCCATTTCTCCATGGCCGGTCCTGCGTTTCTGGTTTGGACACTTTTTTCCGCATGGCCCTTTTGCCCGCTGGGAAGCGAGACTTCTTTGGAGCGCTGATTGGCCTTTCCAGGTTGCTTGGTTGGCCAAAAAGGGCGTATGCGTTTTTTCCTGAATATATTCAGGAAAAAACGCATACGCCCTTTTTGTCCAAGGGCATCATTGTCCACGTTTTGCCGCTTTTCATGTGCTTTCAAGGCGATTCGAATCTACCTCCTGAAATCTGTTTCCTGCAATTCTGCCTTGCTTTCAAAGCCTCTTCGTTGCCTTCCCTTAATATATTTGTGGACGAGAGGTATCATTTAAAACTCTGCAGGTTTGTGAATTGCAGGGCCCCTGAGCTCCATTTTTCAACTCGCTTTTTTGGGAGCTGGCCGCAAAAGCGCAGGATTGCTTCAGGCCCTCTTCTGGTTCTGGGGGGCAGGCTGAGCTTGTGCTTAATTCTTCTTCCTGATGGGAAAATGGAGTGACCCGTGCCTGTCCCAACACCTAGAGCTACTCTCTCATTGGTTCCCCCTCTTCCCCTTCATCCTCAGGACAAATTGCAACCTGTACGGAACAGGAGGTTAAAGGTGCTGATTCTCCAAAGAGGGAGATGGCTAGTAAATCGGCTGGAATGGCGAACCTGAGCAAAGGAGATGAGAAATGAAGTGCGTTTCAGAAACCTTTCCCGATCACACGGTGTACCATCTTCTGGGTTTCTCATGCATGTTTTCGATGTAGGAAGATGCCCTTGAACCTGGAGACTTGGGACCCATGGGATGGGTACCATGCAATATTACTTGAAAGGGTCTGCGTTGGCTCACCCAACCTCACCGAAAATCTCAGCCCCAAGAGTGTCCACCCTTATGTCTCAATCAGCTGTGGGTCTAGATATGGTCAATCCAGGTTGCATCACAGCCCCTGAACGAATTTTGTAAGAATTTCTCTCTCTTTCACTGCCTTTGTTTCACGGGTTTTGAAAAGTAATTTATTTTTATAATGGGGTTTAGCTGCTTTTCACGGCTGTGTTTATGCCGCTTTACACCCCCTTGACTCACTTACAGAGAGATATCAATACATAGTTTTGAAGATTCTTACTAGTCAGATATATTCTAGTGCGGTGAATAGGGGGTGTTGAGTCCAGTTCACTGAGCAAGGAACAGGTCTTGTCTATTACTTATTGGGTTTATGGAACGGTATCTGAGCTAATTTGAAACCCTTGTTTTATGCATCACCCCACCTCACCTTTCCCGTTCAGCAGCCATAGTGTGTTTTCTAAACGTGTGACTCTGTTCTGTTTTACAATTCAGTTCAAGTGTAGCGGTTTTTACATTCCCTCTATAAGTGATATCTTATGATAAGTGTCTTTTTCTGTGTGACTTATTTCACTTAGAATCGTCGTATCTAAATCCACTCATCGTGCTGCTACTAGCCTTATGACGTTGATTTCATGGCTGAGTGATATTCCATTGTACATGAGGACCACAACTTCTTTATCCATTTTTCTCTTTCCTAGGATATTTAAGGTGTAATGAAGTGGGGGTTCTTGTCAACAGAGCAGCCCTAAACTTTGGGGTGCCTGTGTCTTGCTGATTTTTAGTTTTCCCAATTTATACGCCCATGAGTGGAAGTGCCCTATGCTCTCCAAGCGGTGTTTTTTAGATATTTCAGAACACACCGTACACTTCTCCAGAGTGGCTTTTGGCAATTTACATCCCACCCATCAGCGTAGCAAGGCTCCCATTTCTCCATGGCCGGTCCTGCATTTCTGGTTTGGACACTTTTTTCCGCATGGCCCTTTTGCCCGCTGGGAAGCGAGACTTCTTTGGAGCGCTGATTTGCCTTTCCAGGTTGCTTGGTTGGCCAAAAAGGGCGTATGCGTTTTTTCCTGAATATATTCAGGAAAAAACGCATACGCCCTTTTTGGCCAAGGGCATCATTGTCCACGTTTTGCCGCTTTTCATGTGCTTTCAAGGCGATTCGAATATACCTCCTGAAATCTGTTTCCTGCAATTCTGCCTTGCTTTCAAAGCCTCTTCGTTGCATTCCCTTAATGTATTTGTGGACGAGAGGTATCATTTAAAACTCTGCAGGTTTGTGAATTGCAGGGCCCCTGAGCTCCATTTTTCAACTCGCTTTTTTGGGAGCTGGCCGCAAAAGCGCAGGATTGCTTCAGGCCCTCTTCTGGTTCTGGAGGGCAGGCTGAGCTTGTGCTTAATTCTTCTTCCTGATGGGAAAATAGAGTGACCTGTGCCTGTCCCAACACCTAGAGCTAGTCTCTCATTGGTTCCCCCTCTTCCCCTTCATCCTCAGAACAAATTGCAACCTGTATGGAACAGGAGGTTAAAGGTGCTGATTCTCCAAGGAGGGAGATGGCTAATAAATCGGCTGGAATGGCGAACCCGAGCAAAGGAGATGAGAAATGAGGTGCGTTTCAGAAACCTTTCCCGATCACACGGTGTACCATCTTCTGGGTTTCTCATGCCTGTTTTCGATGTAGGAAGATGCCCTTGAACCTGGAGATTTGGGACCCATGGGATGGGTACCATGCAGTATTACTTGAAAGGGTCTGCGTTGGCTCACCCAACCTCACCGAACCTCTCAGCCCCAAGAGTGTCCACCCTTAGGTCTCAATCAGCTGTGGGTCTAGATATGGTCAATCCAGGTTGCATCACAGCCCCTGAACGAATTTTGTAAGAATTTCTCTCTCTTTCACTGCCTTTGTTTCACGGGTTTTGAAAAGTAATTTATTTTTATAATGGGGTTTAGCTGCTTTTCACGGCTGTGTTTATGCCGCTTTACACCCCCTTGACTCACTTACAGAGAGATATCAATACATAGGTTTGAAGATTCTTACTAGTCAGATATATTCTAGTGCAGTGAATAGGGGGTGTTGAGTCCAGTTCACTGAAAAAGGAATAGGTCTTGTCTCTTACATATTGGGTTTATGGAACGGTATCTGAGCTAATTTGAAACCCTTGTTTTATGCATCACCCCACCTCACCTTTCCCGTTCAGCAGCCATAGTGTGTTTCCTAAACGTGTGACTCTGTTCTGTTTTGCAATTCAGTTCAAGTGTAGCGGTTTTTACATTCCCTCTATAAGTGATATCTTATAATAAGTGTCTTTTTCTGTGTGACTTATTTCACTTAGAATCGTCGTACCTAAATCCACTCATCGTGCTGCTACTAGCCTTATGACGTTGATTTCATGGCTGAGTGATATTCCATTGTACATGAGGACCCCAACTTCTTTATCCACTTTTCTCTTTCCTAGGATATTTAAGGTGTAATGAAGTGGGGGTTCTTGTCAACAGAGCAGCCCTAAACTATGGGGTGCCTGTGTCTTGCTGATTTTTAGTTTTCCCAATTTATACGCCCATGAGTGGAAGTGCCCTATGCTCTCCAAGCTGTGTTTTTTAGATGTTTCAGAACACACCGTACACTTCTCCAGAGTGGCTGTTGGCAATTTACATCCCACCCATCAGCGTAGCAAGGCTCCCATTTCTCCATGGCCGGTCCTGCGTTTCTGGTTTGGACACTTTTTTCCACATGGCCCTTTTGCCCGCTGGGAAGCGAGACTTCTTTGGAGCGCTGATTGGCCTTTCCAGGTTGCTTGGTTGGCCAAAAAGGGCGTATGCGTTTTTTCCTGAATATATTCAGGAAAAAACGCATACGCCCTTTTTGTCCAAGGGCATCATTGTCCACGTTTTGCCGCTTTTCATGTGCTTTCAAGGCGATTCGAATCTACCTCCTGAAATCTGTTTCCTGCAATTCTGCCTTGCTTTCAAAGCCTCTTCGTTGCCTTCCCTTAATATATTTGTGGACGAGAGGTATCATTTAAAACTCTGCAGGTTTGTGAATTGCAGGGCCCCTGAGCTCCATTTTTCAACTCGCTTTTTTGGGAGCTGGCCGCAAAAGCGCAGGATTGCTTCAGGCCCTCTTCTGGTTCTGGGGGGCAGGCTGAGCTTGTGCTTAATTCTTCTTCCTGATGGGAAAATGGAGTGACCCGTGCCTGTCCCAACACCTAGAGCTAGTCTCTCATTGGTTCCCCCTCTTCCCCTTCATCCTCAGGACAAATTGCAACCTGTACGGAACAGGAGGTTAAAGGTGCTGATTCTCCAAAGAGGGAGATGGCTAGTAAATCGGCTGGAATGGCGAACCCGAGCAAAGGAGATGAGAAATGAAGTGCGTTTCAGAAACCTTTCCCGATCACACGGTGTACCATCTTCTGGGATTCTCATGCATGTTTTCGATGTAGGAAGATGCCCTTGAACCTGGAGACTTGGGACCCATGGGATGGATACCATGCAATATTACTTGAAAGGGTCTGCGTTGGCTCACCCAACCTCACCGAAAATCTCAGCCCCAAGAGTGTCCACCCTTATGTCTCAATCAGCTGTGGGTCTAGATATGGTCAATCCAGGTTGCATCACACCCCCTGAACGAATTTTGTAAGAATTTCTCTCTCTTTCACTGCCTTTGTTTCACGGGTTTTGAAAAGTAATTTATTTTTATAATGGGGTTTAGCTGCTTTTCAAGGCTGTGTTTATGCCACTTTACACCCCCTTGACTCACTTACAGAGAGATATCAATACATAGTTTTGAAGATTCTTACTAGTCAGATATATTCTAGTGTGGTGAATAGGGGGTGTTGAGTCCAGTTCACTGAGCAAGGAACAGGTCTTGTCTATTACTTATTGGGTTTATGGAACGGTATCTGAGCTAATTTGAAACCCTTGTTTTATGCATCACCCCACCTCACCTTTCCCGTTCAGCAGCCATAGTGTGTTTTCTAAACGTGTGACTCTGTTCTGTTTTACAATTCAGTTCAAGTGTAGCGGTTTTTACATTCCCTCTATAAGTGATATCTTATGATAAGTGTCTTTTTCTGTGTGACTTATTTCACTTAGAATCGTCGTATCTAAATCCACTCATCGTGCTGCTACTAGCCTTATGACGTTGATTTCATGGCTGAGTGATATTCCATTGTACATGAGGACCACAACTTCTTTATCCATTTTTCTCTTTCCTAGGATATTTAAGGTGTAATGAAGTGGGGGTTCTTGTCAACAGAGCAGCCCTAAACTTTGGGGTGCCTGTGTCTTGCTGATTTTTAGTTTTCCCAATTTATACGCCCATGAGTGGAAGTGCCCTATGCTCTCCAAGCTGTGTTTTTTAGATATTTCAGAACACACCGTACACTTCTCCAGAGTGGCTTTTGGCAATTTACATCCCACCCATCAGCGTAGCAAGGCTCCCATTTCTCCATGGCCGGTCCTGCATTTCTGGTTTGGACACTTTTTTCCGCATGGCCCTTTTGCCCGCTGGGAAGCCAGACTTCTTTGGAGCGCTGATTTGCCTTTCCAGGTTGCTTGGTTGGCCAAAAAGGGCGTATGCGTTTTTTCCTGAATATATTCAGGAAAAAACGCATACGCCCTTTTTGGCCAAGGGCATCATTGTCCACGTTTTGCCGCTTTTCATGTGCTTTCAAGGCGATTCGAATCTACCTCCTGAAATCTGTTTCCTGCAATTCTGCCTTGCTTTCAAAGCCTCTTCGTTGCATTCCCTTAATGTATTTGTGGACGAGAGGTATCATTTAAAACTCTGCAGGTTTGTGAATTGCAGGGCCCCTGAGCTCCATTTTTCAACTCGCTTTTTTGGGAGCTGGCCGCAAAAGCGCAGGATTGCTTCAGGCCCTCTTCTGGTTCTGGGGGGCAGGCTGAGCTTGTGCTTAATTCTTCTTCCTGATGGGAAAATAGAGTGACCTGTGCCTGTCCCAACACCTAGAGCTAGTCTCTCATTGGTTCCCCCTCTTCCCCTTCATCCTCAGAACAAATTGCAACCTGTATGGAACAGGAGGTTAAAGGTGCTGATTCTCCAAGGAGGGAGATGGCTAGTAAATCGGCTGGAATGGCGAACCCGAGCAAAGGAGATGAGAAATGAGGTGCGTTTCAGAAACCTTTCCCGATCACACGGTGTACCATCTTCTGGGTTTCTCATGCCTGTTTTCGATGTAGGAAGATGGCCTTGAACCTGGAGATTTGGGACCCATGGGATGTGTACCATGCAGTATTACTTGAAAGGGTCTGCATTGGCTCACCCAACCTCACCGAACCTCTCAGCCCAAAGAGTGTCCACCCTTATGTCTCAATCAGCTGTGGGTCTAGATATGGTCAATCCAGGTTGCATCACAGCCCCTGAACGAATTTTGTAAGAATTTCTCTCTCTTTCACTGCCTTTGTTTCACGGGTTTTGAAAAGTAATTTATTTTTATAATGGGGTTTAGCTGCTTTTCACGGCTGTGTTTATGCCGCTTTACACCCCCTTGACTCACTTACAGAGAGATATCAATACATAGGTTTGAAGATTCTTACTAGTCAGATATATTCTTGTGCGGTGAATAGGGGGTGTTGAGTCCAGTTCACTGAAAAAGGAATAGGTCTTGTCTCTTACATATTGGGTTTATGGAACGGTATCTGAGCTAATTTGAAACCCTTGTTTTATGCATCACCCCACCTCACCTTTCCCGTTCAGCAGCCATAGTGTGTTTCCTGAACGTGTGACTCTGTTCTGTTTTGCAATTCAGTTCAAGTGTAGCGGTTTTTACATTCCCTGTATAAGTGATATCTTATGATAAGTGTCTTTTTCTGTGTGACTTATTTCACTTAGAATCGTCGTACCTAAATCCACTCATCGTGCTGCTACTAGCCTTATGACGTTGCTTTCATGGCTGAGTGATATTCCATTGTACATGAGGACCCCAACTTCTTTATCCACTTTTCTCTTTCCTAGGATATTTAAGGTGTAATGAAGTGGGGGTTCTTGTCAACAGAGCAGCCCTAAACTTTGGGGTGCCTGTGTCTTGCTGATTTTTAGTTTTCCCAATTTATACGCCCATGAGTGGAAGTGCCCTATGCTCTCCAAGCTGTGTTTTTTAGATGTTTCAGAACACACCGTACACTTCTCCAGAGTGGCTGTTGGCAATTTACATCCCACCCATCAGCGTAGCAAGGCTCCCATTTCTCCATGGCCGGTCCTGCGTTTCTGGTTTGGACACTTTTTTCCACATGGCCCTTTTGCCCGCTGGGAAGCGAGACTTCTTTGGAGCGCTGATTGGCCTTTCCAGGTTGCTTGGTTGGCCAAAAAGGGCGTATGCGTTTTTTCCTGAATATATTCAGGAAAAAACGCATACGCCCTTTTTGTCCAAGGGCATCATTGTCCACGTTTTGCCGCTTTTCATGTGCTTTCAAGGCGATTCGAATCTACCTCCTGAAATCTGTTTCCTGCAATTCTGCCTTGCTTTCAAAGCCTCTTCGTTGCCTTCCCTTAATATATTTGTGGACGAGAGGTATCATTTAAAACTCTGCAGGTTTGTGAATTGCAGGGCCCCTGAGCTCCATTTTTCAACTCGCTTTTTTGGGAGCTGGCCGCAAAAGCGCAGGATTGCTTCAGGCCCTCTTCTGGTTCTGGGGGGCAGGCTGAGCTTGTGCTTAATTCTTCTTCCTGATGGGAAAATAGAGTGACCCGTGCCTGTCCCAACACCTAGAGCTAGTCTCTCATTGGTTCCCCCTCTTCCCCTTCATCCTCAGGACAAATTGCAACCTGTACGGAACAGGAGGTTAAAGGTGCTGATTCTCCAAGGAGGGAGATGGCTAGTAAATCGGCTGGAATGGCGAACTGGAGCAAAGGAGATGAGAAATGAGGTGCGTTTTAGAAACCTTTCCCGATCACACGGTGTACCATCTTCTGGGTTTCTCATGCCTGTTTTCGATGTAGGAAGATGCCCTTGAACCTGGAGATTTGGGACCCATGGGATGGGTACCATGCAGTATTACTTGAAAGGGTCTGCGTTGGCTCACCCAACCTCACCGAACCTCTCAGCCACAAGAGTGTCCACCCTTATGTCTCAATCAGCTGTGGGTCTAGATATGGTCAATCCAGGTTGCATCACAGCCCCTGAACGAATTTTGTAAGAATTTCTCTCTCTTTCACTGTCTTTGTTTCACTGGTTTTTAAAAGTAATTTATTTTTATAATGGGGTTTAGCTGCTTTTCACGGCTGTGTTTATGCCGCTTTACACCCCCTTGACTCACTTACAGAGAGATATCAATACATAGGTGTGAAGATTCTTACTAGTCAGATATATTCTAGTGCGGTGAATAGGGGGTGTTGAGTCCAGTTCACTGAAAAAGGAATAGGTCTTGTCTCTTACATATTGGGTTTATGGAACGGTATCTGAGCTAATTTGAACCCCTTGTTTTATGCATCACCCCACCTCACCTTTCCCGTTCAGCAGCCATAGTGTGTTTCCTAAACGTGTGACTCTGTTCTCTTTTGCAATTCAGTTCAAGTGTAGCGGTTTTTACATTCCCTCTAGAAGTGATATCTTATGATAAGTGTCTTTTTCTGTGTGACTTATTTCACTTAGAATTGTCGTACCTAAATCCACTCATCGTGCTGCTACTAGCCTTATGACGTTGATTTCATGGCTGAGTGATATTCCATTGTACATGAGGACCACAACTTCTTTATCCACTTTTCTCTTTCCTAGGATATTTAAGGTGTAATGATATGGGGGTTCTTGTCAACAGAGCAGCCCTAAACTATGGGGTGCCTGTGTCTTGCTGATTTTTAGTTTTCCCAATTTATACGCCCATGAGTGGAAGTGCCCTATGCTCTCCAAGCTGTGTTTTTTAGATGTTTCAGAACACACCGTACACTTCTCCAGAGTGGCTGTTGGCAATTTACATCCCACCCATCAGCGTAGCAAGGCTCCCATTTCTCCATGGCCGGTCCTGCGTTTCTGGTTTGGACACTTTTTTCCGCATGGCCCTTTTGCCCGCTGGGAAGCGAGACTTCTTTGGAGCGCTGATTGGCCTTTCCAGGTTGCTTGGTTGGCCAAAAAGGGCGTATGCGTTTTTTCCTGAATATATTCAGGAAAAAACGCATACGCCCTTTTTGTCCAAGGGCATCATTGTCCACGTTTTGCCGCTTTTCATGTGCTTTCAAGGCGATTCGAATCTACCTCCTGAAATCTGTTTCCTGCAATTCTGCCTTGCTTTCAAAGCCTCTTCGTTGCCTTCCCTTAATATATTTGTGGACGAGAGGTATCATTTAAAAGTCTGCAGGTTTGTGAATTGCAGGGCCCCTGAGCTCCATTTTTCAACTCGCTTTTTTGGGAGCTGGCCGCAAAAGCGCAGGATTGCTTCAGGCCCTCTTCTGGTTCTGGGGGGCAGGCTGAGCTTGTGCTTAATTCTTCTTCCTGATGGGAAAATGGAGTGACCCGTGCCTGTCCCAACACCTAGAGCTAGTCTCTCATTGGTTCCCCCTCTTCCCCTTCATCCTCAGGACAAATTGCAACCTGTACGGAACAGGAGGTTAAAGGTGCTGATTCTCCAAAGAGGGAGACGGCTAGTAAATCGGCTGGAATGGCGAACCCGAGCAAAGGAGATGAGAAATGAAGTGCGTTTCAGAAACCTTTCCCGATCACACGGTGTACCATCTTCTGGGTTTCTCATGCATGTTTTCGATGTAGGAAGATGCCCTTGAACCTGGAGATTTGGGACCCATGGGATGGGTACCATGCAGTATTACTTGAAAGGGTCTGCGTTGGCTCACCCAACCTCACCGAAAATCTCAGCCCCAAGAGTGTCCACCCTTATGTCTCAATCAGCTGTGGGTCTAGATATGGTCAATCCAGGTTGCATCACAGCCCCTGAACGAATTTTGTAAGAATTTCTCTCTCTTTCACTGCCTTTGTTTCACGGGTTTTGAAAAGTAATTTATTTTTATAATGGGGTTTAGCTGCTTTTCACGGCTGTGTTTATGCCGCTTTACACCCCCTTGACTCACTTACAGAGAGATATCAATACATAGGTTTGAAGATTCTTACTAGTCAGATATATTCTTGTGCGGTGAATAGGGGGTGTTGAGTCCAGTTCACTGAAAAAGGAATAGGTCTTGTCTCTTACATATTGGGTTTATGGAACAGTATCTGAGCTAATTTGAAACCCTTGTTTTATGCATCACCCCACCTCACCTTTCCCGTTCAGCAGCCATAGTGTGTTTCCTGAACGTGTGACTCTGTTCTGTTTTGCAATTCAGTTCAAGTGTAGCGGTTTTTACATTCCCTCTATAAGTGATATCTTATGATAAGTGTCTTTTTCTGTGTGACTTATTTCACTTAGAATCGTCGTACCTAAATCCACTCATCGTGCTGCTACTAGCCTTATGACGTTGCTTTCATGGCTGAGTGAAATTCCATTGTACATGAGGACCCCAACTTCTTTATCCACTTTTCTCTTTCCTAGGATATTTAAGGTGTAATGAAGTGGGGGTTCTTGTCAACAGAGCAGCCCTAAACTTTGGGGTGCCTGTGTCTTGCTGATTTTTAGTTTTCCCAATTTATACGCCCATGAGTGGAAGTGCCCTATGCTCTCCAAGCTGTGTTTTTTAGATGTTTCAGAACACACCGTACACTTCTCCAGAGTGGCTGTTGGCAATTTACATCCCACCCATCAGCGTAGCAAGGCTCCCATTTCTCCATGGCCGGTCCTGCGTTTCTGGTTTGGACACTTTTTTCCACATGGCCCTTTTGCCCGCTGGGAAGCGAGACTTCTTTGGAGCGCTGATTGGCCTTTCCAGGTTGCTTGGTTGGCCAAAAAGGGCGTATGCGTTTTTTCCTGAATATATTCAGGAAAAAACGCATACGCCCTTTTTGTCCAAGGGCATCATTGTCCACGTTTTGCCGCTTTTCATGTGCTTTCAAGGCGATTCGAATCTACCTCTTGAAATCTGTTTCCTGCAATTCTGCCTTGCTTTCAAAGCCTCTTCGTTGCCTTCCCTTAATATATTTGTGGACGAGAGGTATCATTTAAAACTCTGCAGGTTTGTGAATTGCAGGGCCCCTGAGCTCCATTTTTCAACTCGCTTTTTTGGGAGCTGGCCGCAAAAGCGCAGGATTGCTTCAGGCCCTCTTCTGGTTCTGGGGGGCAGGCTGAGCTTGTGCTTAATTCTTCTTCCTGATGGGAAAATAGAGTGACCCGTGCCTGTCCCAACACCTAGAGCTAGTCTCTCATTGGTTCCCCCTCTTCCCCTTCATCCTCAGGACAAATTGCAACCTGTACAGAACAGGAGGTTAAAGGTGCTGATTCTCCAAGGAGGGAGATGGCTAGTAAATCGGCTGGAATGGCGAACCCGAGCAAAGGAGATGAGAAATGAGGTGCGTTTTGGAAACCTTTCCCGATCACACGGTGTACCATCTTCTGGGTTTCTCATGCCTGTTTTCGATGTAGGAAGATGCCCTTGAACCTGGAGATTTGGGACCCATGGGATGGGTACCATGCAGTATTACTTGAAAGGGTCTGCGTTGGCTCACCCAACCTCACCGAACCTCTCAGCCCCAAGAGTGTCCACCCTTATGTCTCAATCAGCTGTGGGTCTAGATATGGTCAATCCAGGTTGCATCACAGCCCCTGAACGAATTTTGTAAGAATTTCTCTCTCTTTCACTGTCTTTGTTTCACTGGTTTTTAAAAGTAATTTATTTTTATAATGGGGTTTAGCTGCTTTTCACGGCTGTGTTTATGCCGCTTTACACCCCCTTGACTCACTTACAGAGAGATATCAATACATAGGTGTGAAGATTCTTACTAGTCAGATATATTCTAGTGCGGTGAATAGGGGGTGTTGAGTCCAGTTCACTGAAAAAGGAATAGGTCTTGTCTCTTACATATTGGGTTTATGGAACGGTATCTGAGCTAATTTGAACCCCTTGTTTTATGCATCACCCCACCTCACCTTTCCCGTTCAGCAGCCATAGTGTGTTTCCTAAACGTGTGACTCTGTTCTCTTTTGCAATTCAGTTCAAGTGTAGCGGTTTTTACATTCCCTCTAGAAGTGATATCTTATGATAAGTGTCTTTTTCTGTGTGACTTATTTCACTTAGAATTGTCGTACCTAAATCCACTCATCGTGCTGCTACTAGCCTTATGACGTTGATTTCATGGCTGAGTGATATTCCATTGTACATGAGGACCACAACTTCTTTATCCACGTTTCTCTTTCCTAGGATATTTAAGGTGTAATGATATGGGGGTTCTTGTCAACAGAGCAGCCCTAAACTATGGGGTGCCTGTGTCTTGCTGATTTTTAGTTTTCCCAATTTATACGCCCATGAGTGGAAGTGCCCTATGCTCTCCAAGCTGTGTTTTTTAGATGTTTCAGAACACACCGTACACTTCTCCAGAGTGGCTGTTGGCAATTTACATCCCACCCATCAGCGTAGCAAGGCTCCCATTTCTCCATGGCCGGTCCTGCGTTTCTGGTTTGGACACTTTTTTCCGCATGGCCCTTTTGCCCGCTGGGAAGCGAGACTTCTTTGGAGCGCTGATTGGCCTTTCCAGGTTGCTTGGTTGGCCAAAAAGGGCGTATGCGTTTTTTCCTGAATATATTCAGGAAAAAACGCATACGCCCTTTTTGTCCAAGGGCATCATTGTCCACGTTTTGCCGCTTTTCATGTGCTTTCAAGGCGAT
This sequence comes from Balaenoptera acutorostrata, assembly GCF_949987535.1. Taxonomy (NCBI): domain Eukaryota; kingdom Metazoa; phylum Chordata; class Mammalia; order Artiodactyla; family Balaenopteridae; genus Balaenoptera; species Balaenoptera acutorostrata. The sequence continues at coordinate 372,438 of NW_026646402.1, forward strand.
TCGAATCTACCTCCTGAAATCTGTTTCCTGCAATTCTGCCTTGCTTTCAAAGCCTCTTCGTTGCCTTCCCTTAATATATTTGTGGACGAGAGGTATCATTTAAAACTCTGCAGGTTTGTGAATTGCAGGGCCCCTGAGCTCCATTTTTCAACTCGCTTTTTTGGGAGCTGGCCCCAAAAGCGCAGGATTGCTTCAGGCCCTCTTCTGGTTCTGGGGGGCAGGCTGAGCTTGTGCTTAATTCTTCTTCCTGATGGGAAAATGGAGTGACCCGTGCCTGTCCCAACACCTAGAGCTAGTCTCTCATTGGTTCCCCCTCTTCCCCTTCATCCTCAGGACAAATTGCAACCTGTACGGAACAGGAGGTTAAAGGTGCTGATTCTCCAAAGAGGGAGATGGCTAGTAAATCGGCTGGAATGGCGAACCCGAGCAAAGGAGATGAGAAATGAAGTGCGTTTCAGAAACCTTTCCCGATCACACGGTGTACCATCTTCTGGGTTTCTCATGCATGTTTTCGATGTAGGAAGATGCCCTTGAACCTGGAGAGTTGGGACCCATGGGATGGGTACCATGCAATATTACTTGAAAGGGTCTGCGTTGGCTCACCCAACCTCACCGAAAATCTCAGCCCCAAGAGTGTCCACCCTTATGTCTCAATCAGCTGTGGGTCTAGATATGGTCAATCCAGGTTGCATCACAGCCCCTGAACGAATTTTGTAAGAATTTCTCTCTCTTTCACTGCCTTTGTTTCACGGGTTTTGAAAAGTAATTTATTTTTATAATGGGGTTTAGCTGCTTTTCACGGCTGTGTTTATGCCGCTTTACACCCCCTTGACTCACTTACAGAGAGATATCAATACATAGTTTTGAAGATTCTTACTAGTCAGATATATTCAAGTGCGGTGAATAGGGGGTGTTGAGTCCAGTTCACTGAAAAAGGAATAGGTCTTGTCTCTTACATATTGGGTTTATGGAACGGTATCTGAGCTAATTTGAAACCCTTGTTTTATGCATCACCCCACCTCACCTTTCCCGTTCAGCAGCCATAGTGTGTTTCCTAAACGTGTGACTCTGTTCTGTTTTGCAATTCAGTTCAAGTGTAGCGGTTTTTACATTCCCTCTATAAGTGATATCTTATGATAAGTGTCTTTTTCTGTGTGACTTATTTCACTTAGAATCGTCGTACCTAAATCCACTCATCGTGCTGCTACTAGCCTTATGACGTTGATTTCATGGCTGAGTGATATTCCATTGTACATGAGGACCACAACTTCTTTATCCACTTTTCTCTTTCCTAGGATATTTAAGGTGTAATGAAGTGGGGGTTCTTGTCAACAGAGCAGCCCTAAACTTTGGGGTGCCTGTGTCTTGCTGATTTTTAGTTTTCCCAATTTATACGCCCATGAGTGGAAGTGCCCTATGCTCTCCAAGCTGTGTTTTTTAGATGTTTCAGAACACACCGTACACTTCTCCAGAGTGGCTGTTGGCAATTTACATCCCACCCATCAGCGTAGCAAGGCTCCCATTTCTCCATGGCCGGTCCTGCATTTCTGGTTTGGACACTTTTTTGCAACATGGCCCTTTTGCCCGCTGGGAAGCGAGACTTCTTTGGAGCGCTGATTGGCCTTTCCAGGTTGCTTGGTTGGCCAAAAAGGGCGTATGCGTTTTTTCCTGAATATATTCAGGAAAAAACGCATACGCCCTTTTTGGCCAAGGGCATCATTGTCCACGTTTTGCCGCTTTTCATGTGCTTTCAAGGCGATTCGAATCTACCTCCTGAAATCTGTTTCCTGCAATTCTGCCTTGCTTTCAAAGCCTCTTCGTTGCCTTCCCTTAATATATTTGTGGACGAGAGGTATCATTTAAAACTCTGCAGGTTTGTGAATTGCAGGGCCCCTGAGCTCCATTTTTCAACTCGCTTTTTTGGGAGCTGGCCGCAAAAGCGCAGGATTGCTTCAGGCCCTCTTCTGGTTCTGGGGGGCAGGCTGAGCTTGTGCTTAATTCTTCTTCCTGATGGGAAAATGGAGTGACCCGTGCCTGTCCCAACACCTAGAGCTAGTCTCTCATTGGTTCCCCCTCTTCCCCTTCATCCTCAGGACAAATTGCAACCTGTACGGAACAGGAGGTTAAAGGTGCTGATTCTCCAAAGAGGGAGATGGCTAGTAAATCGGCTGGAATGGCGAACCCGAGCAAAGGAGATGAGAAATGAAGTGCGTTTCAGAAACCTTTCCCGATCACACGGTGTACCATCTTCTGGGTTTCTCATGCATGTTTTCGATGTAGGAAGATGCCCTTGAACCTGGAGACTTGGGACCCATGGGATGGGTACCATGCAATATTACTTGAAAGGGTCTGCGTTGGCTCACCCAACCTCACCGAAAATCTCAGCCCCAAGAGTGTCCACCCTTATGTCTCAATCAGCTGTGGGTCTAGATATGGTCAATCCAGGTTGCATCACAGCCCCTGAACGAATTTTGTAAGAATTTCTCTCTCTTTCACTGCCTTTGTTTCACGGGTTTTGAAAAGTAATTTATTTTTATAATGGGGTTTAGCTGCTTTTCACGGCTGTGTTTATGCCGCTTTACACCCCCTTGACTCACTTACAGAGAGATATCAATACATAGTTTTGAAGATTCTTACTAGTCAGATATATTCAAGTGCGGTGAATAGGGGGTGTTGAGTCCAGTTCACTGAAAAAGGAATAGGTCTTGTCTCTTACATATTGGGTATATGGAACGGTATCTGAGCTAATTTGAAACCCTTGTTTTATGCATCACCCCACCTCACCTTTCCCGTTCAGCAGCCATAGTGTGTTTCCTAAACGTGTGACTCTGTTCTGTTTTGCAATTCAGTTCAAGTGTAGCGGTTTTTACATTCCCTCTAGAAGTGATATCTTATGATAAGTGTCTTTTTCTGTGTGACTTATTTCACTTAGAATCGTCGTACCTAAATCCACTCATCGTGCTGCTACTAGCCTTATGACGTTGATTTCATGGCTGAGTGATATTCCATTGTACATGAGGACCACAACTTCTTTATCCACTTTTCTCTTTCCTAGGATATTTAAGGTGTAATGAAGTGGGGGTTCTTGTCAACAGAGCAGCCCTAAACTTTGGGGTGCCTGTGTCTTGCTGATTTTTAGTTTTCCCAATTTATACGCCCATGAGTGGAAGTGCCCTATGCTCTCCAAGCTGTGTTTTTTAGATGTTTCAGAACACACCGTACACTTCTCCAGAGTGGCTGTTGGCAATTTACATCCCACCCATCAGCGTAGCAAGGCTCCCATTTCTCCATGGCCGGTCCTGCATTTCTGGTTTGGACACTTTTTTGCAACATGGCCCTTTTGCCCGCTGGGAAGCGAGACTTCTTTGGAGCGCTGATTTGCCTTTCCAGGTTGCTTGGTTGGCCAAAAAGGGCGTATGCGTTTTTTCCTGAATATATTCAGGAAAAAACGCATACGCCCTTTTTGGCCAAGGGCATCATTGTCCACGTTTTGCCGCTTTTCATGTGCTTTCAAGGCGATTCGAATCTACCTCCTGAAATCTGTTTCCTGCAATTCTGCCTTGCTTTCAAAGCCTCTTCGTTGCCTTCCCTTAATATATTTGTGGACGAGAGGTATCATTTAAAACTCTGCAGGTTTGTGAATTGCAGGGCCCCTGAGCTCCATTTTTCAACTCGCTTTTTTGGGAGCTGGCCGCAAAAGCGCAGGATTGCTTCAGGCCCTCTTCTGGTTCTGGGGGGCAGGCTGAGCTTGTGCTTAATTCTTCTTCCTGATGGGAAAATAGAGTGACCCGTGCCTGTCCCAACACTTAGAGCTAGTCTCTCATTGGTTCCCCCTCTTCCCGTTCATCCTCAGGACAAATTGCAACCTGTACGGAACAGGAGGTTAAAGGTGCTGATTCTCCAAGGAGGGAGATGGCTAGTAAATCGGCTGGAATGTCGAACCCGAGCAAAGGAGATGAGAAATGAGGTGCGTTTCAGAAACCTTTCCCGATCACACGGTGTACCATCTTCTGGGTTTCTCATGCATGTTTTCGATGTAGGAAGATGCCCTTGAACCTGGAGATTTGGGCCCCATGGGAAGGGTACCATGCAGTATTACTTGAAAGGGTCTGCGTTGGCTCACCCAACCTCACCGAACCTCTCAGCCCCAAGAGTGTCCACCCTTATGTCTCAATCAGCTGTGGGTCTAGATATGGTCAATCCAGGTTGCATCACAGCCCCTGAACGAATTTTGTAAGAATTTCTCTCTCTTTCACTGCCTTTGTTTCACGGGTTTTGAAAAGTAATTTATGTTTATAATGGGGTTTAGCTGCTTTTCACGGCTGTGTTTATGCCGCTTTACACCCCCTTGACTCACTTACAGAGAGATATCAATACATAGGTTTGAAGATTCTTACTAGTCAGATATATTCTAGTGCGGTGAATGGGGGGTGTTGAGTCCAGTTCACTGAAAAAGGAATAGGTCTTGTCTCTTACATATTGGGTTTATGGAACGGTATCTGAGCTAATTTGAAACCCTTGTTTTATGCATCACCCCACCTCACCTTTCCCGTTCAGCAGCCATAGTGTGTTTCCTAAACGTGTGACTCTGTTCTGTTTTGCAATTCAGTTCAAGTGTAGCGGTTTTTACATTCCCTCTATAAGTGATAACTTATGATAAGTGTCTTTTTCTGTGTGACTTATTTCACTTAGAATCGTCGTACCTAAATCCACTCATCGTGCTGCTACTAGCCTTATGACGTTGCTTTCATGGCTGAGTGATATTCCATTGTACATGAGGACCCCAACTTCTTTATCCACTTTTCTCTTTCCTAGGATATTTAAGGTGTAATGAAGTGGGGGTTCTTATCAACAGAGCAGCCCTAAACTTTGGGGTGCCTGTGTCTTGCTGATTTTTAATTTTCCCAATTTATACGCCCATGAGTGGAAGTGCCCTATGCTCTCCAAGCTGTGTTTTTAGATGTTTCAGAACACACCATACACTTCTCCAGAGTGGCTGTTGGCAATTTACATCCCACCCATCAGCGTAGCAAGGCTCCCATTTCTCCATGGCCGGTCCTGCGTTTCTGGTTTGGACACTTTTTTCCGCATGGCCCTTTTGCCCGCTGGGAAGCGAGACTTCTTTGGAGCGCTGATTGGCCTTTCCAGGTTGCTTGGTTGGCCAAAAAGGGCGTATGCGTTTTTTCCTGAATATATTCAGGAAAAAACGCATACGCCCTTTTTGTCCAAGGGCATCATTGTCCACGTTTTGCCGCTTTTCATGTGCTTTCAAGGCGATTCGAATCTACCTCCTGAAATCTGTTTCCTGCAATTCTGCCTTGCTTTCAAAGCCTCTTCGTTGCCTTCCCTTAATATATTTGTGGACGAGAGGTATCATTTAAAACTCTGCAGATTTGTGAATTGCAGGGCCCCTGAGCTCCATTTTTCAACTCGCTTTTTTGGGAGCTGGCCGCAAAAGCGCAGGATTGCTTCAGGCCCTCTTCTGGTTCTGGGGGGCAGGCTGAGCTTGTGGTTAATTCTTCTTCCTGATGGGAAAATGGAGTGACCCGTGCCTGTCCCAACACCTAGAGCTAGTCTCTCATTGGTTCCCACTCTTCCCCTTCATCCTCAGGACAAATTGCAACCTGTACGGAACAGGAGGTTAAAGGTGCTGATTCTCCAAAGAGGGAGATGGCTAGTAAATCGGCTGGAATGGCGAACCCGAGCAAAGGAGATGAGAAATGAGGTGCGTTTCAGAAACCTTTCCCGATCACACGGTGTACCATCTTCTGGGTTTCTCATGCCTGTTTTCGATGTAGGAAGATGCCCTTGAACCTGGGGATTTGGGACCCATGGGATGGGTACCATGCAGTATTACTTGAAAGGGTCTGCGTTGGCTCACCCAACCTCACCGAAAATCTCAGCCCCAAGAGTGTCCACCCTTATGTCTCAATCAGCTGTGGGTCTAGATATGGTCAATCCAGGTTGCATCACAGCCCCTGAACGAATTTTGTAAGAATTTCTCTCTCTTTCACTGCCTTTGTTTCACGGGTTTTGAAAAGTAATTTATTTTTATAATGGGGTTTAGCTGCTTTTCACGGCTGTGTTTATGCCGCTTTACACCCCCTTGACTCACTTACAGAGAGATATCAATACATAGGTTTGAAGATTCTTACTAGTCAGATATATTCTTGTGCGGTGAATAGGGGGTGTTGAGTCCAGTTCACTGAAAAAGGAATAGGTCTTGTCTCTTACATATTGGGTTTATGGAACGGTATCTGAGCTAATTTGAAACCCTTGTTTTATGCATCACCCCACCTCACCTTTCCCGTTCAGCAGCCATAGTGTGTTTCCTAAACGTGTGACTCTGTTCTGTTTTGCAATTCAGTTCAAGTGTAGCGGTTTTTACATTCCCTCTATAAGTGATATCTTATGATAAGTGTCTTTTTCTGTGTGACTTATTTCACTTAGAATCGTCGTACCTAAATCCACTCATCGTGCTGCTACTAGCCTTATGACGTTGCTTTCATGGCTGAGTGATATTCCATTGTACATGAGGACCCCAACTTCTTTATCCACTTTTCTCTTTCCTAGGATATTTAAGGTGTAATGAAGTGGGGGTTCTTGTCAACAGAGCAGCCCTAAACTATGGGGTGCCTGTGTCTTGCTGATTTTTAGTTTTCCCAATTTATACGCCCATGAGTGGAAGTGCCCTATGCTCTCCAAGCTGTGTTTTTTAGATGTTTCAGAACACACCGTACACTTCTCCAGAGTGGCTGTTGGCAATTTACATCCCACCCATCAGCGTAGCAAGGCTCCCATTTCTCCATGGCCGGTCCTGCGTTTCTGGTTTGGACACTTTTTTCCGCATGGCCCTTTTGCCCGCTGGGAAGCGAGACTTCTTTGGAGCGCTGATTGGCCTTTCCAGGTTGCTTGGTTGGCCAAAAAGGGCGTATGCGTTTTTTCCTGAATATATTCAGGAAAAAACGCATACGCCCTTTTTGTCCAAGGGCATCATTGTCCACGTTTTGCCGCTTTTCATGTGCTTTCAAGGCGATTCGAATCTACCTCCTGAAATCTGTTTCCTGCAATTCTGCCTTGCTTTCAAAGCCTCTTCGTTGCCTTCCCTTAATATATTTGTGGACGAGAGGTATCATTTAAAACTCTGCAGGTTTGTGAATTGCAGGGCCCCTGAGCTCCATTTTTCAACTCGCTTTTTTGGGAGCTGGCCGCAAAAGCGCAGGATTGCTTCAGGCCCTCTTCTGGTTCTGGGGGGCAGGCTGAGCTTGTGCTTAATTCTTCTTCCTGATGGGAAAATGGAGTGACCCGTGCCTGTCCCAACACCTAGAGCTAGTCTCTCATTGGTTCCCCCTCTTCCCCTTCATCCTCAGGACAAATTGCAACCTGTACGGAACAGGAGGTTAAAGGTGCTGATTCTCCAAAGAGGGAGATGGCTAGTAAATCGGCTGGAATGGCGAACCCGAGCAAAGGAGATGAGAAATGAAGTGCGTTTCAGAAACCTTTCCCGATCACACTGTGTACCATCTTCTGGGTTTCTCATGCATGTTTTCGATGTAGGAAGATGCCCTTGAACCTGGAGAGTTGGGACCCATGGGATGGGTACCATGCAATATTACTTGAAAGGGTCTGCGTTGGCTCACCCAACCTCACCGAAAATCTCAGCCCCAAGAGTGTCCACCCTTATGTCTCAATCAGCTGTGGGTCTAGATATGGTCAATCCAGGTTGCATCACAGCCCCTGAACGAATTTTGTAAGAATTTCTCTCTCTTTCACTGCCTTTGTTTCACGGGTTTTGAAAAGTAATTTATTTTTATAATGGGGTTTAGCTGCTTTTCACGGCTGTGTTTATGCCGCTTTACACCCCCTTGACTCACTTACAGAGAGATATCAATACATACTTTTGAAGATTCTTACTAGTCAGATATATTCAAGTGCGGTGAATAGGGGGTGTTGAGTCCAGTTCACTGAAAAAGGAATAGGTCTTGTCTCTTACATATTGGGTTTATGGAACGGTATCTGAGCTAATTTGAAACCCTTGTTTTATGCATCACCCCACCTCACCTTTCCCGTTCAGCAGCCATAGTGTGTTTCCTAAACGTGTGACTCTGTTCTGTTTTGCAATTCAGTTCAAGTGTAGCGGTTTTTACATTCCCTCTATAAGTGATATCTTATGATAAGTGTCTTTTTCTGTGTGACTTATTTCACTTAGAATCGTCGTACCTAAATCCACTCATCGTGCTGCTACTAGCCTTATGACGTTGATTTCATGGCTGAGTGATATTCCATTGTACATGAGGACCACAACTTCTTTATCCACTTTTCTCTTTCCTAGGATATTTAAGGTGTAATGAAGTGGGGGTTCTTGTCAACAGAGCAGCCCTAAACTTTGGGGTGCCTGTGTCTTGCTGATTTTTAGTTTTCCCAATTTATACGCCCATGAGTGGAAGTGCCCTATGCTCTCCAAGCTGTGTTTTTTAGATGTTTCAGAACACACCGTACACTTCTCCAGAGTGGCTGTTGGCAATTTACATCCCACCCATCAGCGTAGCAAGGCTCCCATTTCTCCATGGCCGGTCCTGCATTTCTGGTTTGGACACTTTTTTGCAACATGGCCCTTTTGCCCGCTGGGAAGCGAGACTTCTTTGGAGCGCTGATTTGCCTTTCCAGGTTGCTTGGTTGGCCAAAAAGGGCGTATGCGTTTTTTCCTGAATATATTCAGGAAAAAACGCATACGCCCTTTTTGGCCAAGGGCATCATTGTCCACGTTTTGCCGCTTTTCATGTGCTTTCAAGGCGATTCGAATCTACCTCCTGAAATCTGTTTCCTGCAATTCTGCCTTGCTTTCAAAGCCTCTTCGTTGCCTTCCCTTAATATATTTGTGGACGAGAGGTATCATTTAAAACTCTGCAGGTTTGTGAATTGCAGGGCCCCTGAGCTCCATTTTTCAACTCGCTTTTTTGGGAGCTGGCCGCAAAAGCGCAGGATTGCTTCAGGCCCTCTTCTGGTTCTGGGGGGCAGGCTGAGCTTGTGCTTAATTCTTCTTCCTGATGGGAAAATGGAGTGACCCGTGCCTGTCCCAACACCTAGAGCTTGTCTCTCATTGGTTCCCCCTCTTCCCCTTCATCCTCAGGACAAATTGCAACCTGTACGGAACAGGAGGTTAAAGGTGCTGATTCTCCAAAGAGGGAGATGGCTAGTAAATCGGCTGGAATGGCGAACCCGAGCAAAGGAGATGAGAAATGAAGTGCGTTTCAGAAACCTTTCCCGATCACACGGTGTACCATCTTCTGGGTTTCTCATGCATGTTTTCGATGTAGGAAGATGCCCTTGAACCTGGAGAGTTGGGACCCATGGGATGGGTACCATGCAATATTACTTGAAAGGGTCTGCGTTGGCTCACCCAACCTCACCGAAAATCTCAGCCCCAAGAGTGTCCACCCTTATGTCTCAATCAGCTGTGGGTCTAGATATGGTCAATCCAGGTTGCATCACAGCCCCTGAACGAATTTTGTAAGAATTTCTCTCTCTTTCACTGCCTTTGTTTCACGGGTTTTGAAAAGTAATTTATTTTTATAATGGGGTTTAGCTGCTTTTCACGGCTGTGTTTATGCCGCTTTACACCCCCTTGACTCACTTACAGAGAGATATCAATACATAGTTTTGAAGATTCTTACTAGTCAGATATATTCAAGTGCGGTGAATAGGGGGTGTTGAGTCCAGTTCACTGAAAAAGGAATAGGTCTTGTCTCTTACATATTGGGTATATGGAACGGTATCTGAGCTAATTTGAAACCCTTGTTTTATGCATCACCCCACCTCACCTTTCCCGTTCAGCAGCCATAGTGTGTTTCCTAAACGTGTGACTCTGTTCTGTTTTGCAATTCAGTTCAAGTGTAGCGGTTTTTACATTCCCTCTAGAAGTGATATCTTATGATAAGTGTCTTTTTCTGTGTGACTTATTTCACTTAGAATCGTCGTACCTAAATCCACTCATCGTGCTGCTACTAGCCTTATGACGTTGATTTCATGGCTGAGTGATATTCCATTGTACATGAGGACCACAACTTCTTTATCCACTTTTCTCTTTCCTAGGATATTTAAGGTGTAATGAAGTGGGGGTTCTTGTCAACAGAGCAGCCCTAAACTTTGGGGTGCCTGTGTCTTGCTGATTTTTAGTTTTCCCAATTTATACGCCCATGAGTGGAAGTGCCCTATGCTCTCCAAGCTGTGTTTTTTAGATGTTTCAGAACACACCGTACACTTCTCCAGAGTGGCTGTTGGCAATTTACATCCCACCCATCAGCGTAGCAAGGCTCCCATTTCTCCATGGCCGGTCCTGCGTTTCTGGTTTGGACACTTTTTTCCGCATGGCCCTTTTGCCCGCTGGGAAGCGAGACTTCTTTGGAGCGCTGATTTGCCTTTCCAGGTTGCTTGGTTGGCCAAAAAGGGCGTATGCGTTTTTTCCTGAATATATTCAGGAAAAAACGCATACGCCCTTTTTGGCCAAGGGCATCATTGTCCACGTTTTGCCGCTTTTCATGTGCTTTCAAGGCGATTCGAATCTACCTCCTGAAATCTGTTTCCTGCAATTCTGCCTTGCTTTCAAAGCCTCTTCGTTGCCTTCCCTTAATATATTTGTGGACGAGAGGTATCATTTAAAACTCTGCAGGTTTGTGAATTGCAGGGCCCCTGAGCTCCATTTTTCAACTCGCTTTTTTGGGAGCTGGCCGCAAAAGCGCAGGATTGCTTCAGGCCCTCTTCTGGTTCTGGGGGGCAGGCTGAGCTTGTGCTTAATTCTTCTTCCTGATGGGAAAATGGAGTGACCCGTGCCTGTCCCAACACCTAGAGCTAGTCTCTCATTGGTTCCCCCTCTTCCCCTTCATCCTCAGGACAAATTGCAACCTGTACGGAACAGGAGGTTAAAGGTGCTGATTCTCCAAAGAGGGAGATGGCTAGTAAATCGGCTGGAATGGCGAACCCGAGCAAAGGAGATGAGAAATGAAGTGCGTTTCAGAAACCTTTCCCGATCACACTGTGTACCATCTTCTGGGTTTCTCATGCATGTTTTCGATGTAGGAAGATGCCCTTGAACCTGGAGAGTTGGGACCCATGGGATGGGTACCATGCAATATTACTTGAAAGGGTCTGCGTTGGCTCACCCAACCTCACCGAAAATCTCAGCCCCAAGAGTGTCCACCCTTATGTCTCAATCAGCTGTGGGTCTAGATATGGTCAATCCAGGTTGCATCACAGCCCCTGAACGAATTTTGTAAGAATTTCTCTCTCTTTCACTGCCTTTGTTTCACGGGTTTTGAAAAGTAATTTATTTTTATAATGGGGTTTAGCTGCTTTTCACGGCTGTGTTTATGCCGCTTTACACCCCCTTGACTCACTTACAGAGAGATATCAATACATACTTTTGAAGATTCTTACTAGTCAGATATATTCAAGTGCGGTGAATAGGGGGTGTTGAGTCCAGTTCACTGAAAAAGGAATAGGTCTTGTCTCTTACATATTGGGTTTATGGAACGGTATCTGAGCTAATTTGAAACCCTTGTTTTATGCATCACCCCACCTCACCTTTCCCGTTCAGCAGCCATAGTGTGTTTCCTAAACGTGTGACTCTGTTCTGTTTTGCAATTCAGTTCAAGTGTAGCGGTTTTTACATTCCCTCTATAAGTGATATCTTATGATAAGTGTCTTTTTCTGTGTGACTTATTTCACTTAGAATCGTCGTACCTAAATCCACTCATCGTGCTGCTACTAGCCTTATGACGTTGATTTCATGGCTGAGTGATATTCCATTGTACATGAGGACCACAACTTCTTTATCCACTTTTCTCTTTCCTAGGATATTTAAGGTGTAATGAAGTGGGGGTTCTTGTCAACAGAGCAGCCCTAAACTTTGGGGTGCCTGTGTCTTGCTGATTTTTAGTTTTCCCAATTTATACGCCCATGAGTGGAAGTGCCCTATGCTCTCCAAGCTGTGTTTTTTAGATGTTTCAGAACACACCGTACACTTCTCCAGAGTGGCTGTTGGCAATTTACATCCCACCCATCAGCGTAGCAAGGCTCCCATTTCTCCATGGCCGGTCCTGCATTTCTGGTTTGGACACTTTTTTGCAACATGGCCCTTTTGCCCGCTGGGAAGCGAGACTTCTTTGGAGCGCTGATTTGCCTTTCCAGGTTGCTTGGTTGGCCAAAAAGGGCGTATGCGTTTTTTCCTGAATATATTCAGGAAAAAACGCATACGCCCTTTTTGGCCAAGGGCATCATTGTCCACGTTTTGCCGCTTTTCATGTGCTTTCAAGGCGATTCGAATCTACCTCCTGAAATCTGTTTCCTGCAATTCTGCCTTGCTTTCAAAGCCTCTTCGTTGCCTTCCCTTAATATATTTGTGGACGAGAGGTATCATTTAAAACTCTGCAGGTTTGTGAATTGCAGGGCCCCTGAGCTCCATTTTTCAACTCGCTTTTTTGGGAGCTGGCCGCAAAAGCGCAGGATTGCTTCAGGCCCTCTTCTGGTTCTGGGGGGCAGGCTGAGCTTGTGCTTAATTCTTCTTCCTGATGGGAAAATGGAGTGACCCGTGCCTGTCCCAACACCTAGAGCTTGTCTCTCATTGGTTCCCCCTCTTCCCCTTCATCCTCAGGACAAATTGCAACCTGTACGGAACAGGAGGTTAAAGGTGCTGATTCTCCAAAGAGGGAGATGGCTAGTAAATCGGCTGGAATGGCGAACCCGAGCAAAGGAGATGAGAAATGAAGTGCGTTTCAGAAACCTTTCCCGATCACACGGTGTACCATCTTCTGGGTTTCTCATGCATGTTTTCGATGTAGGAAGATGCCCTTGAACCTGGAGAGTTGGGACCCATGGGATGGGTACCATGCAATATTACTTGAAAGGGTCTGCGTTGGCTCACCCAACCTCACCGAAAATCTCAGCCCCAAGAGTGTCCACCCTTATGTCTCAATCAGCTGTGGGTCTAGATATGGTCAATCCAGGTTGCATCACAGCCCCTGAACGAATTTTGTAAGAATTTCTCTCTCTTTCACTGCCTTTGTTTCACGGGTTTTGAAAAGTAATTTATTTTTATAATGGGGTTTAGCTGCTTTTCACGGCTGTGTTTATGCCGCTTTACACCCCCTTGACTCACTTACAGAGAGATATCAATACATAGTTTTGAAGATTCTTACTAGTCAGATATATTCAAGTGCGGTGAATAGGGGGTGTTGAGTCCAGTTCACTGAAAAAGGAATAGGTCTTGTCTCTTACATATTGGGTATATGGAACGGTATCTGAGCTAATTTGAAACCCTTGTTTTATGCATCACCCCACCTCACCTTTCCCGTTCAGCAGCCATAGTGTGTTTCCTAAACGTGTGACTCTGTTCTGTTTTGCAATTCAGTTCAAGTGTAGCGGTTTTTACATTCCCTCTAGAAGTGATATCTTATGATAAGTGTCTTTTTCTGTGTGACTTATTTCACTTAGAATCGTCGTACCTAAATCCACTCATCGTGCTGCTACTAGCCTTATGACGTTGATTTCATGGCTGAGTGATATTCCATTGTACATGAGGACCACAACTTCTTTATCCACTTTTCTCTTTCCTAGGATATTTAAGGTGTAATGAAGTGGGGGTTCTTGTCAACAGAGCAGCCCTAAACTTTGGGGTGCCTGTGTCTTGCTGATTTTTAGTTTTCCCAATTTATACGCCCATGAGTGGAAGTGCCCTATGCTCTCCAAGCTGTGTTTTTTAGATGTTTCAGAACACACCGTACACTTCTCCAGAGTGGCTGTTGGCAATTTACATCCCACCCATCAGCGTAGCAAGGCTCCCATTTCTCCATGGCCGGTCCTGCATTTCTGGTTTGGACACTTTTTTGCAACATGGCCCTTTTGCCCGCTGGGAAGCGAGACTTCTTTGGAGCGCTGATTTGCCTTTCCAGGTTGCTTGGTTGGCCAAAAAGGGCGTATGCGTTTTTTCCTGAATATATTCAGGAAAAAACGCATACGCCCTTTTTGGCCAAGGGCATCATTGTCCACGTTTTGCCGCTTTTCATGTGCTTTCAAGGCGATTCGAATCTACCTCCTGAAATCTGTTTCCTGCAATTCTGCCTTGCTTTCAAAGCCTCTTCGTTGCCTTCCCTTAATATATTTGTGGACGAGAGGTATCATTTAAAACTCTGCAGGTTTGTGAATTGCAGGGCCCCTGAGCTCCATTTTTCAACTCGCTTTTTTGGGAGCTGGCCGCAAAAGCGCAGGATTGCTTCAGGCCCTCTTCTGGTTCTGGGGGGCAGGCTGAGCTTGTGCTTAATTCTTCTTCCTGATGGGAAAATAGAGTGACCCGTGCCTGTCCCAACACCTAGAGCTAGTCTCTCATTGGTTCCCCCTCTTCCCGTTCATCCTCAGGACAAATTGCAACCTGTACGGAACAGGAGGTTAAAGGTGCTGATTCTCCAAGGAGGGAGATGGCTAGTAAATCGGCTGGAATGGCGAACCCGAGCAAAGGAGATGAGAAATGAGGTGCGTTTCAGAAACCTTTCCCGATCACACGGTGTACCATCTTCTGGGTTTCTCATGCCTGTTTTCGATGTAGGAAGATGCCCTTGAACCTGGAGATTTGGGACCCATGGGATGGGTACCATGCAGTATTACTTGAAAGGGTCTGCGTTGGCTCACCCAACCTCACCGAAAATCTTAGCCACAAGAGTGTCCACCCTTATGTCTCAATCAGCTGTGGGTCTAGATATGGTCAATCCAGGTTGCATCACAGCCCCTGAACGAATTTTGGAAGAATTTCTCTCTCTTTCACTGCCTTTGTTTCACGGGTTTTGAAAAGTAATTTATTTTTATAAAGGGGTTTAGCTGCTTTTCACGGCTGTGTTTATGCCGCTTTACACCCCCTTGACTCACTTACAGAGAGATATCAATACACAGGTTTGAAGATTCTTACTAGTCAGATATATTCTTGTGCGGTGAATAGGGGGTGTTGAGTCCAGTTCACTGAAAAAGGAATAGGTCTTGTCTCTTACATATTGGGTTTATGGAACGGTATCTGAGCTAATTTGAAACCCTTGTTTTATGCATCACCCCACCTCACCTTTCCCGTTCAGCAGCCATAGTGTGTTTCCTAAACGTGTGACTCTGTTCTGTTTTGCAATTCAGTTCAAGTGTAGCGGCTTTTACATTCCCTCTATAAGTGATATCTTATGATAAGTGTCTTTTTCTGTGTGACTTATTTCACTTAGAATCGTCGTACCTAAATCCACTCATCGTGCTGCTACTAGCCTTATGACGTTGATTTCATGGCTGAGTGATATTCCATTGTACATGAGGACCCCAACTTCTTTATCCACTTTTCTCTTTCCTAGGATATTTAAGGTGTAATGAAGTGGGGGTTCTTGTCAACAGAGCAGCCCTAAACTTTGGGGTGCCTGTGTCTTGCTGATTTTTAGTTTTCCCAATTTATACGCCCATGAGTGGAAGTGCCCTATGCTCTCCAAGCTGTGTTTTTTAGATGTTTCAGAACACACCGTACACTTCTCCAGAGTGGCTGTTGGCAATTTACATCCCACCCATCATCGTAGCAAGGCTCCCATTTCTCCATGGCCGGTCCTGCGTTTCTGGTTTGGACACTTTTTTCCGCATGGCCCTTTTGCCCGCTGGGAAGCGAGACTTCTTTGGAGTGCTGATTTGCCTTTCCAGGTTCCTTGGTTGGCCAAAAAGGGCGTATGCGTTTTTTCCTGAATATATTCAGGAAAAAACGCATACGCCCTTTTTGGCCAAGGGCATCATTGTCCACGTTTTGCCGCTTTTCATGTGCTTTCAAGGCGATTCGAATCTACCTCCTGAAATCTGTTTCCTGCAATTCTGCCTTGCTTTCAAAGCCTCTTCGTTGCCTACCCTCAATATATTTGTGGACGAGAGGTATCATTTAAAACTCTGCAGGTTTGTGAATTGCAGGGCCCCTGAGCTCCATTTTTCAACTCGCTTTTTTGGGAGCTGGCTGCAAAAGCGCAGGATTGCTTCAGGCCCTCTTCTGGTTCTGGGGGGCAGGCTGAGCTTGTGCTTAATTCTTCTTCCTGATGGGAAAATAGAGTGACCCGTGCCTGTCCCAACACCTAGAGCTAGTCTCTCATTGGTTCCCCCTCTTCCCCTTCATCCTCAGGACAAATTGCAACCTGTACGGAACAGGAGGTTAAAGGTGCTGATTCTCCAAAGAGGGAGATGGCTAGTAAATCGGCTGGAATGGCAAACCCGAGCAAAGGAGATGAGAAATGAGGTGCGTTTCAGAAACCTTTCCCGATCACACGGTGTACCATCTTCTGGGTTTCTCATGCCTGTTTTCGATGTAGGAAGATGCCCTTGAACCTGGAGATTTGGGACCCATGGGATGGGTACCATGCAGTATTACTTGAAAGGGTCTGCGTTGGCTCACCCAACCTCACCGAAAATCTCAGCCCCAAGAGTGTCCACCCTTATGTCTCAATCAGCTGTGGGTCTAGATATGGTCAATCCAGGTTGCATCACAGCCCCTGAACGAATTTTGGAAGAATTTCTCTCTCTTTCACTGCCTTTGTTTCACGGGTTTTGAAAAGTAATTTATTTTTATAAAGGGGTTTAGCTGCTTTTCACGGCTGTGTTTATGCCGCTTTACACCCCCTTGACTCACTTACAGAGAGATATCAATACACAGGTTTGAAGATTCTTACTAGTCAGATATATTCTTGTGCGGTGAATAGGGGGTGTTGAGTCCAGTTCACTGAGCAAGGAATAGGTCTTGTCTCTTACATATTGGGTTTATGGAACGGTATCTGAGCTAATTTGAAACCCTTGTTTTATGCATCACCCCACCTCACCTTTCCCGTTCAGCAGCCATAGTGTGTTTCCTAAACGTGTGACTCTGTTCTGTTTTGCAATTCAGTTCAAGTGTAGCGGTTTTTACATTCCCTCTATAAGTGATATCTTATGATAAGTGTCTTTTTCTGTGTGACTTATTTCACTTAGAATCGTTGTACCTAAATCCACTCATCGTGCTGCTACTAGCCTTATGACGTTGATTTCATGGCTGAGTGATATTCCATTGTACATGAGGACCCCAACTTCTTTATCCACTTTTCTCTTTCCTAGGATATTTAAGGTGTAATGAATTGGGGGTTCTTGTCAACAGAGCAGCCCTAAACTTTGGGGTGCCTGTGTCTTGCTGATTTTTAGTTTTCCCAATTTATACGCCCATGAGTGGAAGTGCCCTATGCTCTCCAAGCTGTGTTTTTTAGATGTTTCAGAACACACCGTACACTTCTCCAGAGTGGCTGTTGGCAATTTACATCCCACCCATCAGTGTAGCAAGGCTCCCATTTCTCCATGGCCGGTCCTGCGTTTCTGGTTTGGACACTTTTCTCCGCATGGCCCTTTTGCCCGCTGGGAAGCGAGACTTCTTTGGAGTGCTGATTTGCCTTTCCAGGTTGCTTGGTTGGCCAAAAAGGGCGTATGCGTTTTTTCCTGAATATATTCAGGAAAAAACGCATACGCCCTTTTTGGCCAAGGGCATCATTGTCCACGTTTTGCCGCTTTTCATGTGCTTTCAAGGCGATTCGAATCTACCTCCTGAAATCTGTTTCCTGCAATTCTGCCTTGCTTTCAAAGCCTCTTCGTTGCCTTCCCTTAATATATTTGTGGACGAGAGGTATCATTTAAAACTCTGCATGTTTGTGAATTGCAGGGCCCCTGAGCTCCCTTTTTCAACTCGCTTTTTTGGGAGCTGGCCGCAAAAGCACAGGATTGCTTCAGGCCCTCTTCTGGTTCTGAGGGGCAGGCTGAGCTTGTGCTTAATTCTTCTTCCTGATGGGAAAATAGAGTGACCCGTGCCTGTCCCAACACCTAGAGCTAGTCTCTCATTGGTTCCCCCTCTTCCCCTTCATCCTCAGGACAAATTGCAACCTGTACGGAACAGGAGGTTAATGGTGCTGATTCTCCAAAGAGGGAGATGGCTAGTAAATCGGCTGGAATGGCAAACCCGAGCAAAGGAGATGAGAAATGAGGTGCGTTTCAGAAACCTTTCCCGATCACACGGTGTACCATCTTCTGGGTTTCTCATGCCTGTTTTCGATGTAGGAAGATGCCCTTGAACCTGGAGATTTGGGACCCATGGGATGGGTACCATGCAGTATTACTTGAAAGGGTCTGCGTTGGCTCACCCAACCTCACCGAAAATCTTAGCCCCAAGAGTGTCCACCCTTATGTCTCAATCAGCTGTGGGTCTAGATATGGTCAATCCAGGTTGCATCACAGCCCCTGAACGAATTTTGGAAGAATTTCTCTCTCTTTCACTGCCTTTGTTTCACGGGTTTTGAAAAGTAATTTATTTTTATAAAGGGGTTTAGCTGCTTTTCACGGCTGTGTTTATGCCGCTTTACACCCCCTTGACTCACTTACAGAGAGATATCAATACACAGGTTTGAAGATTCTTACTAGTCAGATATATTCTTGTGCGGTGAATAGGGGGTGTTGAGTCCAGTTCACTGAAAAAGGAATAGGTCTTGTCTCTTACATATTGGGTTTATGGAACGGTATCTGAGCTAATTTGAAACCCTTGTTTTATGCATCACCCCACCTCACCTTTCCCGTTCAGCAGCCATAGTGTGTTTCCTAAACGTGTGACTCTGTTCTGTTTTGCAATTCAGTTCAAGTGTAGCGGCTTTTACATTCCCTCTATAAGTGATATCTTATGATAAGTGTCTTTTTCTGTGTGACTTATTTCACTTAGAATCGTCGTACCTAAATCCACTCATCGTGCTGCTACTAGCCTTATGACGTTGATTTCATGGCTGAGTGATATTCCATTGTACATGAGGACCCCAACTTCTTTATCCACTTTTCTCTTTCCTAGGATATTTAAGGTGTAATGAAGTGGGGGTTCTTGTCAACAGAGCAGCCCTAACCTTTGGGGTGCCTGTGTCTTGCTGATTTTTAGTTTTCCCAATTTATACGCCCATGAGTGGAAGTGCCCTATGCTCTCCAAGCTGTGTTTTTTAGATGTTTCAGAACACACCGTACACTTCTCCAGAGTGGCTGTTGGCAATTTACATCCCACCCATCAGTGTAGCAAGGCTCCCGTTTCTCCATGGCCGGTCCTGCGTTTCTGGTTTGGACACTTTTCTCCGCATGGCCCTTTTGCCCGCTGGGAAGCGAGACTTCTTTGGAGTGCTGATTTGCCTTTCCAGGTTGCTTGGTTGGCCAAAAAGGGCGTATGCGTTTTTTCCTGAATATATTCAGGAAAAAACGCATACGCCCTTTTTGTCCAAGGGCATCATTGTCCACGTTTTGCCGCTTTTCATGTGCTTTCAAGGCGATTCGAATCTACCTCCTGAAATCTGTTTCCTGCAATTCTGCCTTGCTTTCAAAGCCTCTTCGTTGCCTTCCCTTAATATATTTGTGGACGAGAGGTATCATTTAAAACTCTGCAGGTTTGTGAATTGCAGGGCCCCTGAGCTCCATTTTTCAACTCGCTTTTTTGGGAGCTGGCCGCAAAAGCGCAGGATTGCTTCAGGCCCTCTTCTGGTTCTGGGGGGCAGGCTGAGCTTGTGCTTAATTCTTCTTCCTGATGGGAAAATAGAGTGACCCGTGCCTGTCCCAACACCTACAGCTAGTCTCTCATTGGTTCCCCCTCTTCCCCTTCATCCTCAGGACAAATTGCAACCTGTACGGAACAGGAGGTTAAAGGTGCTGATTCTCCAAAGAGGGAGTTGGCTAGTAAATCGGCTGGAATGGCGAACCCGAGCAAAGGAGATGAGAAATGAGGTGCGTTTCAGAAACCTTTCCCGATCACACGGTGTACCATCTTCTGGGTTTCTCATGCCTGTTTTCGATGTAGGAAGATGCCCTTGAACCTGGAGATTTGGGACCCATGGGATGGGTACCATGCAGTATTACTTGAAAGGGTCTGCGTTGGCTCACCCAACCTCACCGAAAATCTTAGCCCCAAGAGTGTCCACCCTTATGTCTCAATCAGCTGTGGGTCTAGATATGGTCAATCCAGGTTGCATCACAGCCCCTGAACGAATTTTGGAAGAATTTCTCTCTCTTTCACTGCCTTTGTTTCACGGGTTTTGAAAAGTAATTTATTTTTATAAAGGGGTTTAGCTGCTTTTCACGGCTGTGTTTATGCCGCTTTACACCCCCTTGACTCACTTACAGAGAGATATCAATACACAGGTTTGAAGATTCTTACTAGTCAGATATATTCTTGTGCGGTGAATAGGGGGTGTTGAGTCCAGTTCACTGAAAAAGGAATAGGTCTTGTCTCTTACATATTGGGTTTATGGAACGGTATCTGAGCTAATTTGAAACCCTTGTTTTATGCATCACCCCACCTCACCTTTCCCGTTCAGCAGCCATAGTGTGTTTCCTAAACGTGTGACTCTGTTCTGTTTTGCAATTCAGTTCAAGTGTAGCGGCTTTTACATTCCCTCTATAAGTGATATCTTATGATAAGTGTCTTTTTCTGTGTGACTTATTTCACTTAGAATCGTCGTACCTAAATCCACTCATCGTGCTGCTACTAGCCTTATGACGTTGATTTCATGGCTGAGTGATATTCCATTGTACATGAGGACCCCAACTTCTTTATCCACTTTTCTCTTTCCTAGGATATTTAAGGTGTAATGAAGTGGGGGTTCTTGTCAACAGAGCAGCCCTAAACTTTGGGGTGCCTGTGTCTTGCTGATTTTTAGTTTTCCCAATTTATACGCCCATGAGTGGAAGTGCCCTATGCTCTCCAAGCTGTGTTTTTTAGATGTTTCAGAACACACCGTACACTTCTCCAGAGTGGCTGTTGGCAATTTACATCCCACCCATCAGTGTAGCAAGGCTCCCATTTCTCCATGGCCGGTCCTGCGTTTCTGGTTTGGACACTTTTCTCCGCATGGCCCTTTTGCCCGCTGGGAAGCGAGACTTCTTTGGAGTGCTGATTTGCCTTTCCAGGTTGCTTGGTTGGCCAAAAAGGGCGTATGCGTTTTTTCCTGAATATATTCAGGAAAAAACGCATACGCCCTTTTTGTCCAAGGGCATCATTGTCCACGTTTTGCCGCTTTTCATGTGCTTTCAAGGCGATTCGAATCTACCTCCTGAAATCTGTTTCCTGCAATTCTGCCTTGCTTTCAAAGCCTCTTCGTTGCCTTCCCTTAATATATTTGTGGACGAGAGGTATCATTTAAAACTCTGCAGGTTTGTGAATTGCAGGGCCCCTGAGCTCCATTTTTCAACTCGCTTTTTTGGGAGCTGGCCGCAAAAGCGCAGGATTGCTTCAGGCCCTCTTCTGGTTCTGGGGTGCAGGCTGAGCTTGTGGTTAATTCTTCTTCCTGATGGGAAAATAGAGTGACCCGTGCCTGTCCCAACACCTAGAGCTAGTCTCTCATTGGTTCCCCCTCTTCCCGTTCATCCTCAGGACAAATTGCAACCTGTACGGAACAGGAGGTTAAAGGTGCTGATTCTCCAAAGAGGGAGTTGGCTAGTAAATCGGCTGGAATGGCGAACCCGAGCAAAGGAGATGAGAAATGAGGTGCGTTTCAGAAACCTTTCCCGATCACACGGTGTACCATCTTCTGGGTTTCTCATGCCTGTTTTCGATGTAGGAAGATGCCCTTGAACCTGGAGATTTGGGACCCATGGGATGGGTACCATGCAGTATTACTTGAAAGGGTCTGCGTTGGCTCACCCAACCTCACCGAACCTCTCAGCCCCAAGAGTGTCTACCCTTATGTCTCAATCAGCTGTGGGTCTAGATATGGTCAATCCAGGTTGCATCACAGCCCCTGAACGAA
Organism: Balaenoptera acutorostrata; assembly: GCF_949987535.1. Classification (NCBI taxonomy): domain Eukaryota; kingdom Metazoa; phylum Chordata; class Mammalia; order Artiodactyla; family Balaenopteridae; genus Balaenoptera; species Balaenoptera acutorostrata. Next base: position 394,259 of record NW_026646402.1, read on the forward strand.
TTTTGTAAGAATTTCTCTCTCTTTCACTGTCTTTGTTTCACGGGTTTTGAAAAGTAATTTATTTTTATAATGGGGTTTAGCTGCTTTTCACGGCTGTTTTTATGCCGCTTTACACCCCCTTGACTCACTTACAGAAAGATATCAATACATAGGTTTGAAGATTCTTACTAGTCAGATATATTCTTGTGCGGTGAATAGGGGGTGTTGAGTCCAGTTCACTGAAAAAGGAATAGGTCTTGTCTCTTACATATTGGGTTTATGGAACGGTATCTGAGCTAATTTGAAACCCTTGTTTTATGCATCACCCCACCTCACCTTTCCCGTTCAGCAGCCATAGTGTGTTTCCTAAACGTGTGACTCTGTTCTGTTTTGCAATTCAGTTCAAGTGTAGCGGTTTTTACATTCCCTCTATAAGTGATATCTTAGGATAAGTGTCTTTTTCTGTGTGACTTATTTCACTTAGAATCGTCGTACCTAAATCCACTCATCGTGCTGCTACTAGCCTTATGACGTTGATTTCATGGCTGAGTGATATTCCATTGTACATGAGGACCCCAACTTCTTTATCCACTTTTCTCTTTCCTAGGATATTTCAGGTGTAATGAATTGGGGGTTCTTGTCAACAGAGCAGCCCTAAACTTTGGGGTGCCTGTGTCTTGCTGATTTTTAGTTTTCCCACTTTATACGCCCATGAGTGGAACTGCCCTATGCTCTCCAAGCTGTGTTTTTTAGATGTTTCAGAACACACCGTACACTTCTCCAGAGTGGCTGTAGGCAATTTACATCCCACCCATCAGCGTAGCAAGGCTCCCATTTCTCCATGGCCGGTCCTGCGTTTCTGGTTTGGACACTTTTCTCCGCATGGCCCTTTTGCCCGCTGGGAAGCGAGACTTCTTTGGAGTGCTGATTTGCCTTTCCAGGTTGCTTGGTTGGCCAAAAAGGGCGTATGCGTTTTTTCCTGAATATATTCAGGAAAAAACGCATACGCCCTTTTTGGCCAAGGGCATCATTGTCCACGTTTTGCCGCTTTTCATTTGCTTTCAAGGCGATTCGAATCTACCTCCTGAAATCTGTTTCCTGCAATTCTGCCTTGCTTTCAAAGCCTCTTCGTTGCCTTCCCTTAATATATTTGTGGACGAGAGGTATCATTTAAAACTCTGCAGGTTTGTGAATTGCAGGGCCCCTGAGCTCCATTTTTCAACTCGCTTTTTTGGGAGCTGGCCGCAAAAGCGCAGGATTGCTTCAGGCCCTCTTCTGGTTCTGGGGGGCAGGCTGAGCTTGTGCTTAATTCTTCTTCCTGATGGGAAAATAGAGTGACCCGTGCCTGTCCCAACACCTAGAGCTAGTCTCTCATTGGTTCCCCCTCTTCCCCTTCATCCTCAGGACAAATTGCAACCTGTACGGAACAGGAGGTTAAAGGTGCTGATTCTCCAAAGAGGGAGATGGCTAGTAAATCGGCTGGAATGGCAAACCCGAGCAAAGGAGATGAGAAATGAGGTGCGTTTCAGAAACCTTTCCCGATCACACGGTGTACCATCTTCTGGGTTTCTCATGCATGTTTTCGATGTAGGAAGATGCCCTTGAACCTGGAGATTTGGGACCCATGGGATGGGTACCATGCAGTATTACTTGAAAGGGTCTGCATTGGCTCACCCAACCTCACCGAAAATCTCAGCCCCAAGAGTGTCCACCCTTATGTCTCAATCAGCTGTGGGTCTAGATATGGTCAATCCAGGTTGCATCACAGCCCCTGAACGAATTTTGGAAGAATTTCTCTCTCTTTCACTGCCTTCGTTTCACGGGTTTTGAAAAGTAATTTATTTTTATAAAGGGGTTTAGCTGCTTTTCACGGCTGTGTTTATGCTGCTTTACACCCCCTTGACTCACTTACAGAGAGATATCAATACACAGGTTTGAAGATTCTTACTAGTCAGATATATTCTTGTGCGGTGAATAGGGGGTGTTGAGTCCAGTTCACTGAAAAAGGAATAGGTCTTGTCTCTTACATATTGGGTTTATGGAACGGTATCTGAGCTAATTTGAAACCCTTGTTTTATGCATCACCCCACCTCACCTTTCCCGTTCAGCAGCCATAGTGTGTTTCCTAAACGTGTGACTCTGTTCTGTTTTGCAATTCAGTTCAAGTGTAGCGGTTTTTACATTCCCTCTATAAGTGATATCTTATGATAAGTGTCTTTTTCTGTGTGACTTATTTCACTTAGAATCGTCGTACCTAAATCCACTCATCGTGCTGCTACTAGCCTTATGACGTTGATTTCATGGCTGAGTGATATTCCATTGTACATGAGGACCCCTACTTCTTTATCCACTTTTCTCTTTCCTAGGATATTTAAGGTGTAATGAATTGGGGGTTCTTGTCAACAGAGCAGCCCTAAACTTTGGGGTGCCTGTGTCTTGCTGATTTTTAGTTTTCCCAATTTATACGCCCATGAGTGGAAGTGCCCTATGCTCTCCAAGCTGTGTTTTTTAGATGTTTCAGAACACACCGTACACTTCTCCAGAGTGGCTGTTGGCAATTTACATCCCACCCATCAGCGTAGCAAGGCTCCCATTTCTCCATGGCCGGTCCTGCGTTTCTGGTTTGGACACTTTTCTCCGCATGGCCCTTTTGCCCGCTGGGAAGCGAGACTTCTTTGGAGTGCTGATTTGCCTTTCCAGGTTGCTTGGTTGGCCAAAAAGGGCGTATGCGTTTTTTCCTGAATATATTCAGGAAAAAACGCATACGCCCTTTTTGGCCAAGGGCATCATTGACCACGTTTTGCCGCTTTTCATGTGCTTTCAAGGCGATTCGAATCTACCTCCTGAAATCTGTTTCCTGCAATTCTGCCTTGCTTTCAAAGCCTCTTCGTTGCCTTCCCTTAATATATTTGTGGACGAGAGGTATCATTTAAAACTCTGCAGGTTTGTGAATTGCAGGGCCCCTGAGCTCCATTTTTCAACTCGCTTTTTTGGGAGCTGGCCGCAAAAGCACAGGATTGCTTCAGGCCCTCTTCTGGTTCTGGGGGGCAGGCTGAGCTTGTGCTTAATTCTTCTTCCTGATGGGAAAATAGAGTGACCCGTGCCTGTCCCAACACCTAGAGCTAGTCTCTCATTGGTTCCCCCTCTTCCCCTTCATCCTCAGGACAAATTGCAACCTGTACGGAACAGGAGGTTAATGGTGCTGATTCTCCAAAGAGGGAGATGGCTAGTAAATCGGCTGGAATGGCAAACCCGAGCAAAGGAGATGAGAAATGAGGTGCGTTTCAGAAACCTTTCCCGATCACACGGTGTACCATCTTCTGGGTTTCTCATGCCTGTTTTCGATGTAGGAAGATGCCCTTGAACCTGGAGATTTGGGACCCATGGGATGGGTACCATGCAGTATTACTTGAAAGGGTCTGCGTTGGCTCACCCAACCTCACCGAAAATCTTAGCCCCAAGAGTGTCCACCCTTATGTCTCAATCAGCTGTGGGTCTAGATATGGTCAATCCAGGTTGCATCACAGCCCCTGAACGAATTTTGGAAGAATTTCTCTCTCTTTCACTGCCTTTGTTTCACGGGTTTTGAAAAGTAATTTATTTTTATAATGGGGTTTAGCTGCTTTTCACGGCTGTGTTTATGCCGCTTTACACCCCCTTGACTCACTTACAGAGAGATATCAATACACAGGTTTGAAGATTCTTACTAGTCAGATATATTCTTGTGCGGTGAATAGGGGGTGTTGAGTCCAGTTCACTGAAAAAGGAATAGGTCTTGTCTCTTACATATTGGGTTTATGGAACGGTATCTGAGCTAATTTGAAACCCTTGTTTTATGCATCACCCCACCTCACCTTTCCCGTTCAGCAGCCATAGTGTGTTTCCTAAACGTGTGACTCTGTTCTGTTTTGCAATTCAGTTCAAGTGTAGCGGCTTTTACATTCCCTCTATAAGTGATATCTTATGATAAGTGTCTTTTTCTGTGTGACTTATTTCACTTAGAATCGTCGTACCTAAATCCACTCATCGTGCTGCTACTAGCCTTATGACGTTGATTTCATGGCTGAGTGATATTCCATTGTACATGAGGACCCCAACTTCTTTATCCACTTTTCTCTTTCCTAGGATATTTAAGGTGTAATGAAGTGGGGGTTCTTGTCAACAGAGCAGCCCTAAACTTTGGGGTGCCTGTGTCTTGCTGATTTTTAGTTTTCCCAATTTATACGCCCATGAGTGGAAGTGCCCTATGCTCTCCAAGCTGTGTTTTTTAGATGTTTCAGAACACACCGTACACTTCTCCAGAGTGGCTGTTGGCAATTTACATCCCACCCATCATCGTAGCAAGGCTCCCATTTCTCCATGGCCGGTCCTGCGTTTCTGGTTTGGACACTTTTTTCCGCATGGCCCTTTTGCCCGCTGGGAAGCGAGACTTCTTTGGAGTGCTGATTTGCCTTTCCAGGTTGCTTGGTTGGCCAAAAAGGGCGTATGCCTTTCTTCCTGAATATATTCAGGAAAAAACGCATACGCCCTTTTTGTCCAAGGGCATCATTGTCCACGTTTTGCCGCTTTTCATGTGCTTTCAAGGCGATTCGAATCTACCTCCTGAAATCTGTTTCCTGCAATTCTGCCTTGCTTTCAAAGCCTCTTCGTTGCCTTCCCTTAATATATTTGTGGACGAGAGGTATCATTTAAAACTCTGCAGGTTTGTGAATTGCAGTGCCCCTGAGCTCCATTTTTCAACTCGCTTTTTTGGGAGCTGGCCGCAAAAGCGCAGGATTGCTTCAGGCCCTCTTCTGGTTCTGGGGGGCAGGCTGAGCTTGTGCTTAATTCTTCTTCCTGATGGGAAAATAGAGTGACCCGTGCCTGTCCCAACACCTAGAGCTAGTCTCTCATTGGTTCCCCCTCTTCCCCTTCATCCTCAGGACAAATTGCAACCTGTACGGAACAGGAGGTTAAAGGTGCTGATTCTCCAAAGAGGGAGATGGCTAGTAAATCGGCTGGAATGGCAAACCCGAGCAAAGGAGATGAGAAATGAGGTGCGTTTCAGAAACCTTTCCCGATCACACGGTGTACCATCTTCTGGGTTTCTCATGCCTGTTTTCGATGTAGGAAGATGCCCTTGAACCTGGAGATTTGGGACCCATGGGATGGGTACCATGCAGTATTACTTGAAAGGGTCTGCATTGGCTCACCCAACCTCACCGAAAATCTCAGCCCCAAGAGTGTCCACCCTTATGTCTCAATCAGCTGTGGGTCTAGATATGGTCAATCCAGGTTGCATCACAGCCCCTGAACGAATTTTGTAAGAATTTCTCTCTCTTTCACTGCCTTTGTTTCACGGGTTTTGAAAAGTAATTTATTTTTATAAAGGGGTTTAGCTGCTTTTCACGGCTGTGTTTATGCCGCTTTACACCCCCTTGACTCACTTACAGAGAGATATCAATACACAGGTTTGAAGATTCTTACTAGTCAGATATATTCTTGTGCGGTGAATAGGGGGTGTTGAGTCCAGTTCACTGAAAAAGGAATAGGTCTTGTCTCTTACATATTGGGTTTATGGAACGGTATCTGAGCTAATTTGAAACCCTTGTTTTATGCATCACCCCACCTCACCTTTCCCGTTCAGCAGCCATAGTGTGTTTCCTAAACGTGGGACTCTGTTCTGTTTTGCAATTCAGTTCAAGTGTAGCGGTTTTTACATTCCCTCTCTAAGTGATATCTTAGGATAAGTGTCTTTTTCTGTGTGACTTATTTCACTTAGAATCGTCGTACCTAAATCCACTCATCGTGCTGCTACTAGCCTTATGACGTTGATTTCATGGCTGAGTGATATTCCATTGTACATGAGGACCCCAACTTCTTTATCCACTTTTCTCTTTCCTAGGATATTTAAGGTGTAATGAAGTGGGGGTTCTTGTCAACAGAGCAGCCCTAAACTTTGGGGTGCCTGTGTCTTGCTGATTTTTAGTTTTCCCAATTTATACGCCCATGAGTGGAAGTGCCCTATGCTCTCCAAGCTGTGTTTTTTAGATGTTTCAGAACACACCGTACACTTCTCCAGAGTGGCTGTTGGCAATTTACATCCCACCCATCAGCGTAGCAAGGCTCCCATTTCTCCATGGCCGGTCCTGCGTTTCTGGTTTGGACACTTTTTTCCGCATGGCCCTTTTGCCCGCTGGGAAGCGAGACTTCTTTGGAGTGCTGATTTGCCTTTCCAGGTTGCTTGGTTGGCCAAAAAGGGCATATGCGTTTTTTCCTGAATATATTCAGGAAAAAACGCATATGCCCTTTTTGGCCAAGGGCATCATTGTCCACGTTTTGCCGCTTTTCATGTGCTTTCAAGGCGATTCAAATCTACCTCCTGAAATCTGCTTCCTGCAATTCTGCCTTGCTTTCAAAGCCTCTTCGTTGCCTTCCCTTAATATATTTATGGACGAGAGGTATCATTTAAAACTCTGCAGGTTTGTGAATTGCAGGGCCCCTGAGCTCCATTTTTCAACGCGCTTTTTTGGGAGCTGGCCGCAAAAGCGCAGGATTGCTTCAGGCCCTCTTCTGGTTCTGGGGGGCAGGCTGAGCTTGTGCTTAATTCTTCTTCCTGATGGGAAAATAGACTGACCCGTGCCTGTCACAACACCTAGAGCTAGTCTCTCATTGGTTCCCCCTCTTCCCCTTCATCCTCAGGACAAATTGCAACCTGTACGGAACAGGAGGTTAAAGGTGCTGATTCTCCAAAGAGGGAGATGGCTAGTAATTCGGCTGGAATGGCGAACCCGAGCAAAGGAGATGAGAAATGAGGTGCGTTTCAGAAACCTTTCCCGATCACACGGTGTACCATCTTCTGGGTTTCTCATGCCTGTTTTCGATGTAGGAAGATGCCCTTGAACCTGGAGATTTGGGACCCATGGGATGGGTACCATGCAGTATTACTTGAAAGGGTCTGCTTTGGCTCACCCAACCTCACCGAAAATCTCAGCCCCTAGAGTGTCCACCCTTATGTCTCAATCAGCTGTGGGTCTAGATATGGTCAATCCAGATTGCATCACAGCCCCTGAATAAATTTTGTAAGAATTTCTCTCTCTTTCACTGTCTTTGTTTCACGGGTTTTGAAAAGTAATTTATTTTTATAATGGGGTTTAGCTGCTTTTCACGGCTGTTTTTATGCCGCTTTACACCCCCTTGACTCACTTACAGAAAGATATCAATACATAGGTTTGAAGATTCTTACTAGTCAGATATATTCTTGTGCGGTGAATAGGGGGTGTTGAGTCCAGTTCACTGAAAAAGGAATAGGTCTTGTCTCTTACATATTGGGTTTATGGAACGGTATCTGAGCTAATTTGAAACCCTTGTTTTATGCATCACCCCACCTCACCTTTCCCGTTCAGCAGCCATAGTGTGTTTCCTAAACGTGTGACTCTGTTCTGTTTTGCAATTCAGTTCAAGTGTAGCGGTTTTTACATTCCCTCTATAAGTGATATCTTAGGATAAGTGTCTTTTTCTGTGTGACTTATTTCACTTAGAATCGTCGTACCTAAATCCACTCATCGTGCTGCTACTAGCCTTATGACGTTGATTTCATGGCTGAGTGATATTCCATTGTACATGAGGACCCCAACTTCTTTATCCACTTTTCTCTTTCCTAGGATATTTAAGGTGTAATGAATTGGGGGTTCTTGTCAACAGAGCAGCCCTAAACTTTGGGGTGCCTGTGTCTTGCTGATTTTTAGTTTTCCCACTTTATACGCCCATGAGTGGAAGTGCCCTATGCTCTCCAAGCTGTGTTTTTTAGATGTTTCAGAACACACCGTACACTTCTCCAGAGTGGCTGTAGGCAATTTACATCCCACCCATCAGCGTAGCAAGGCTCCCATTTCTCCATGGCCGGTCCTGCGTTTCTGGTTTGGACACTTTTCTCCGCATGGCCCTTTTGCCCGCTGGGAAGCGAGACTTCTTTGGAGTGCTGATTTGCCTTTCCAGGTTGCTTGGTTGGCCAAAAAGGGCGTATGCGTTTTTTCCTGAATATATTCAGGAAAAAACGCATACGCCCTTTTTGGCCAAGGGCATCATTGTCCACGTTTTGCCGCTTTTCATTTGCTTTCAAGGCGATTCGAATCTACCTCCTGAAATCTTTTTCCTGCAATTCTGCCTTGCTTTCAAAGCCTCTTCGTTGCCTTCCCTTAATATATTTGTGGACGAGAGGTATCATTTAAAACTCTGCAGGTTTGTCAATTGCAGGGCCCCTGAGCTCCATTTTTCAACTCGCTTTTTTGGGAGCTGGCCGCAAAAGCGCACGATTGCTTCAGGCCCTCTTCTGGTTCTGGGGGGCAGGCTGAGCTTGTGCTTAATTCTTCTTCCTGATGGGAAAATAGAGTGACCCGTGCCTGTCCCAACACCTAGAGCTAGTCTCTCATTGGTTCCCCCTCTTCCCCTTCATCCTCAGGACAAATTGCAACCTGTACGGAACAGGAGGTTAAAGGTGCTGATTCTCCAAAGAGGGAGATGGCTAGTAAATCGGCTGGAATGGCAAACCCGAGCAAAGGAGATGAGAAATGAGGTGCGTTTCAGAAACCTTTCCCGATCACACGGTGTACCATCTTCTGGGTTTCTCATGCCTGTTTTCGATGTAGGAAGATGCCCTTGAACCTGGAGATTTGGGACCCATGGGATGGGTACCATGCAGTATTACTTGAAAGGGTCTGCATTGGCTCACCCAACCTCACCGAAAATCTCAGCCCCAAGAGTGTCCACCCTTATGTCTCAATCAGCTGTGGGTCTAGATATGGTCAATCCAGGTTGCATCACAGCCCCTGAACGAATTTTGGAAGAATTTCTCTCTCTTTCACTGCCTTTGTTTCACGGGTTTTGAAAAGTAATTTATTTTTATAAAGGGGTTTAGCTGCTTTTCACGGCTGTGTTTATGCCGCTTTACACCCCCTTGACTCACTTACAGAGAGATATCAATACACAGGTTTGAAGATTCTTACTAGTCAGATATATTCTTGTGCGGTGAATAGGGTGTGTTGAGTCCAGTTCACTGAGCAAGGAATAGGTCTTGTCTCTTACATATTGGGTTTATGGAACGGTATCTGAGCTAATTTGAAACCCTTGTTTTATGCATCACCCCACCTCACCTTTCCCGTTCAGCAGCCATAGTGTGTTTCCTAAACGTGTGACTCTGTTCTGTTTTGCAATTCAGTTCAAGTGTAGCGGTTTTTACATTCCCTCTATAAGTGATATCTTAGGATAAGTGTCTTTTTCTGTGTGACTTATTTCACTTAGAATCGTCGTACCTATATCCACTCATCGTGCTGCTACTAGCCTTATGACGTTGATTTCATGGCTGAGTGATATTCCATTGTACATGAGGACCACAACTTCTTTATCCACTTTTCTCTTTCCTAGGATATTTAAGGTGTAATGAAGTGGGGGTTCTTGTCAACAGAGCAGCCCTAAACTTTGGGGTGCCTGTGTCTTGCTGATTTTTAGTTTTCCCAATTTATACGCCCATGAGTGGAAGTGCCCTATGCTCTCCAAGCTGTGTTTTTTAGATGTTTCAGAACACACCGTACACTTCTCCAGAGTGGCTGTTGGCAATTTACATCCCACCCATCAGCGTAGCAAGGCTCCCATTTCTCCATGGCCGGTCCTGCGTTTCTGGTTTGGACACTTTTTTCCGCATGGCCCTTTTGCCCGCTGGGAAGCGAGACTTCTTTGGAGTGCTGATTTGCCTTTCCAGGTTGCTTGGTTGGCCAAAAAGGGCATATGCGTTTTTTCCTGAATATATTCAGCAAAAAACGTATATGCCCTTTTTGGCCAAGGGCATCATTGTCCACGTTTTGCCGCTTTTCATGTGCTTTCAAGGCGATTCAAATCTACCTCCTGAAATCTGCTTCCTGCAATTCTGCCTTGCTTTCAAAGCCTCTTCGTTGCCTTCCCTTAATATATTTATGGACGAGAGGTATCATTTAAAACTCTGCAGGTTTGTGAATTGCAGGGCCCCTGAGCTCCATTTTTCAACGCGCTTTTTTGGGAGCTGGCCGCAAAAGCGCAGGATTGCTTCAGGCCCTCTTCTGGTTCTGGGGGGCAGGCTGAGCTTGTGCTTAATTCTTCTTCCTGATGGGAAAATAGACTGACCCGTGCCTGTCCCAACACCTAGAGCTAGTCTCTCATTGGTTCCCCCTCTTCCCCTTCATCCTTAGGACAAATTGCAACCTGTACGGAACAGGAGGTTAAAGGTGCTGATTCTCCAAAGAGGGAGATGGCTAGTAATTCGGCTGGAATGGCGAACCCGAGCAAAGGAGATGAGAAATGAGGTGCGTTTCAGAAACCTTTCCCGATCACACGGTGTACCATCTTCTGGGTTTCTCATGCCTGTTTTCGATGTAGGAAGATGCCCTTGAACCTGGAGATTTGGGACCCATGGGATGGGTACCATGCAGTATTACTTGAAAGGGTCTGCTTTGGCTCACCCAACCTCACCGAAACTCTCAGCCCCAAGAGTGTCCACCCTTATGTCTCAATCAGCTGTGGGTCTAGATATGGTCAATCCAGATTGCATCACAGCCCCTGAAGAAATTTTGTAAGAATTTCTCTCTCTTTCACTGTCTTTGTTTCACGGGTTTTGAAAAGTAATTTATTTTTATAATGGGGTTTAGCTGCTTTTCACGGCTGTTTTTATGCCGCTTTACACCCCCTTGACTCACTTATAGAAAGATATCAATACATAGGTTTGAAGATTCTTACTAGTCAGATATATTTTTGTGCGGTGAATAGGGGGTGTTGAGTCCAGTTCACTGAGCAAGGAATAGGTCTTGTCTCTTACATATTGGGTTTATGGAACGGTATCTGAGCTAATTTGAAACCCTTGTTTTATGCATCACCCCACCTCACCTTTCCCGTTCAGCAGCCATAGTGTGTTTCCTAAACGTGTGACTCTGTTCTGTTTTGCAATTCAGTTCAAGTGTAGCGGTTTTTACATTCCCTCTATAAGTGATATCTTAGGATAAGTGTCTTTTTCTGTGTGACTTATTTCACTTAGAATCGTCGTACCTAACTCCACTCATCGTGCTGCTACTAGCCTTATGACGTTGATTTCATGGCTGAGTGATATTCCATTGTACATGAGGACCACAACTTCTTTATCCATTTTTCTCTTTCCTAGGATATTTAAGGTGTAATGAAGTGGGGGTTCTTGTCAACAGAGCAGCCCTAAACTTTGGGGTGCCTGTGTCTTGCTGATTTTTAGTTTTCCCAATTTATACGCCCATGAGTGGAAGTGCCCTATGCTCTCCAAGCTGTGTTTTTTAGATGTTTCAGAACACACCGTACACTTCTCCAGAGTGGCTGTTGGCAATTTACATCCCACCCATCAGCGTAGCAAGGCTCCCATTTCTCCATGGCCGGTCCTGCATTTCTGGTTTGGACACTTTTTTCCGCATGGCCCTTTTGCCCGCTGGGAAGCGAGACTTCTTTGGAGCGCTGATTTGCCTTTCCAGGTTGCTTGGTTGGCCAAAAAGGGCGTATGCGTTTTTTCCTGAATATATTCAGGAAAAAACGCATACGCCCTTTTAGGCCAAGGGCATCATTGTCCACGTTTTGCCGCTTTTCATGTGCTTTCAAGGCGATTCGAATCTACCTCCTGAAATCTGTTTCCTGCAATTCTGCCTTGCTTTCAAAGCCTCTTCGTTGCCTTCCCTTAATATATTTGTGGACGACAGGTATCATTTAAAACTCTGCAGGTTTGTGAATTGCAGGGCCCCTGAGCTCCATTTTTCAACTCGCCTTTTTGGGAGCTGGCCGCAAAAGCGCAGGATTGCTTCAGGCCCTCTTCTGGTTCTGGGGGGCAGGCTGAGCTTGTGCTTAATTCTTCTTCCTGATGGGAAAATAGAGTGACCTGTGCCTGTCCCAACACCTAGAGCTAGTCTCTCATTGGTTCCCCCTCTTCCCCTTCATCCTCAGAACAAATTGCAACCTGTACGGAACAGGAGGTTAAAGGTGCTGATTCTCCAAGGAGGGAGATGGCTAGTAAATCGGCTGGAATGGCGAACCCGAGCAAAGGAGATGAGAAATGAGGTGCGTTTCAGAAAGCTTTCCCGATCACACGGTGTACCATCTTCTGGGTTTCTCATGCATGTTTTCGATGTAGGAAGATGCCCTTGAACCTGGAGATCTGGGACCCATGGGATGGGTACCATGCAGTATTACTTGAAAGGGTCTGCGTTGGCTCACCCAACCTCACCGAACCTCTCAGCCCCAAGAGTGTCCACCCTTATGTCTCAATCAGCTGTGAGTCTAGATATGGTCAATCCAGGTTGCATCACAGCCCCTGAACGAATTTTGTAAGAATTTCTCTCTCTTTCTCTGTCTTTGTTTCACTGGTTTTTAAAAGTAATTTATTTTTATAATGGGGTTTAGCTGCTTTTCACGGCTGTGTTTATGCCGCTTTACACCCCCTTGACTCACTTACAGAGAGATATCAATACATAGGTTTGAAGATTCTTACTAGTCAGATATATTCTTGTGCGGTGAATAGGGGGTGTTGAGTCCAGTTCACTGAAAAAGGAATAGGTCTTGTCTCTTACATATTGGGTTTATGGAACGGTATCTGAGCTAATTTGAAACCCTTGTTTTATGCATCACCCCACCTCACCTTTCCCGATCAGCAGCCATAGTGTGTTTCCTAAACGTGTGACTCTGTTCTGTTCTGCAATTCAGTTCAAGTGTAGCGGTTTTTACATTCCCTCTATAAGTGATATCTTAGGATAAGTGTCTTTTTCTGTGTGACTTATTTCACTTAGAATCGTCGTACCTAAATCCACTCATCGTGCTGCTACTAGCCTTATGACGTTGATTTCATGGCTGAGTGATATTCCATTGTACATGAGGACCACAACTTCTTTATCCATTTTTCTCTTTCCTAGGATATTTAAGGTGTAATGAAGTGGGGGTTCTTGTCAACAGAGCAGCCCTAAACTTTGGGGTGCCTGTGTCTTGCTGATTTTTAGTTTTCCCAATTTATACGTCCATGAGTGGAAGTGCCCTATGCTCTCCAAGCTGTGTTTTTTAGATGTTTCAGAACACACCGTACACTTCTCCAGAGTGGCTGTTGGCAATTTACATCCCACCCATCAGCGTAGCAAGGCTCCCATTTCTCCATGGCCGGTCCTGCATTTCTGGTTTGGACACTTTTTTCCGCATGGCCCTTTTGCCCGCTGGGAAGCGAGACTTCTTTGGAGCGCTGATTGGCCTTTCCAGGTTGCTTGGTTGGCCAAAAAGGGCGTATGCGTTTTTTCCTGAATATATTCAGGAAAAAACGCATACGCCCTTTTTGACCAAGGGCATCATTGTCCACGTTTTGCCGCTTTTCATGTGCTTTCAAGGCGATTCGAATCTACCTCCTGAAATCTGTTTCCTGCAATTCTGCCTTGTTTTCAAAGCCTCTTCGTTGCCTTCCCTTAATATATTTGTGGACGAGAGGTATCATTTAAAACTCTGCAGGTTTGTGAATTGCAGGGCCCCTGAGCTCCATTTTTCAACTCGCTTTTTTGGGAGCTGGCCGCAAAAGCGCAGGATTGTTTCAGGCACTCTTCTGGTTCTGGGGGGCAGGCTGAGCTTGTGCTTAATTCTTCTTCCTGATGGGAAAATAGAGTGACCCGTGCCTGTCCCAACTCCTAGAGCTAGACTCTCATTGGTTCCCCCTCTTCCCCTTCATCCTCAGGACAAATTGCAACCTGTACGGAACAGGAGGTTAAAGGTGCTGATTCTCCAAGGAGGGAGATGGCTAGTAAATCGGCTGGAATGCGAACCCGAGCAAAGGAGATGAGAAATGAGGTGCGTTTCAGAAACCTTTCCCGATCACACAGTGTACCATCTTCTGGGTTTCTCATGCATGTTTTCGATGTAGGAAGATGCCCTTGAACCTGGAGATTTGGGACCCATGGGATGGGTACCATGCAGTATTACTTGAAAGGGTCTGCGTTGGCTCACCCAACCTCACCGAACCTCTCAGCCCCAACAGTGTCCACCCTTATGTCTCAATCAGCTGTGGGTCTAGATATGGTCAATCCAGGTTGCATCACAGCCCCTGAACGAATTTTGTAAGAATTTCTCTCTCTTTCACTGTCTTTGTTTCACTGGTTTTTAAAAGTAATTTATTATTATAATGGGGTTTAGCTGCTTTTCACGGCTGTGTTTATGCCGCTTTACACCCCCTTGACTCACTTACAGAGAGATATCAATACATAGGTTTGAAGATTCTTACTGGTCAGATATATTCTTGTGCGGTGAATAGGGGGTGTTGAGTCCAGTTCACTGAGCAAGGAATAGGTCTTGTCTCTTACATATTGGGTTTATGGAACGGTATCTGAGCTAATTTGAAACCCTTGTTTTATGCATCACCCCACCTCACCTTTCCCGTTCAGCAGCCATAGTGTGTTTCCTAAACGTGTGACTCTGTTCTGTTTTGCAATTCAGTTCAAGTGTAGCGGTTTTTACATTCCCTCTATAAGTGATATCTTAGGATAAGTGTCTTTTTCTGTGTGACTTATTTCACTTAGAATCGTCGTACCTAACTCCACTCATCGTGCTGCTACTAGCCTTATGACGTTGATTTCATGGCTGAGTGATATTCCATTGTACATGAGGACCACAACTTCTTTATCCATTTTTCTCTTTCCTAGGATATTTAAGGTGTAATGAAGTGGGGGTTCTTGTCCACAGAGCAGCCCTAAACTTTGGGGTGCCTGTGTCTTGCTGATTTTTAGTTTTCCCAATTTATACGCCCATGAGTGGAAGTGCCCTATGCTCTCCAAGCTGTGTTTTTTAGATGTTTCAGAACACACCGTACACTTCTCCAGAGTGGCTGTTGGCAATTTACATCCCACCCATCAGCGTAGCAAGGCTCCCATTTCTCCATGGCCGGTCCTGCATTTCTGGTTTGGACACTTTTTTCCGCATGGCCCTTTTGCCCGCTGGGAAGCGAGACTTCTTTGGAGCGCTGATTTGCCTTTCCAGGTTGCTTGGTTGGCCAAAAAGGGCGTATGCGTTTTTTCCTGAATATATTCAGGAAAAAACGCATACGCCCTTTTTGGCCAAGGGCATCATTGTCCACGTTTTGCCGCTTTTCATGTGCTTTCAAGGCGATTCGAATCTAACTCCTGAAATCTGTTTCCTGCAATTCTGCCTTGCTTTCAAAGCCTCTTCGTTGCCTTCCCTTAATATATTTGTGGACGACAGGTATCATTTAAAACTCTGCAGGTTTGTGAATTGCAGGGCCCCTGAGCTCCATTTTTCAACTCGCTTTTTTGGGAGCTGGCCGCAAAAGCACAGGATTGCTTCAGGCCCTCTTCTGGTTCTGGGGGGCAGGCTGAGCTTGTGCTTAATTCTTCTTCCTGATGGGAAAATAGAGTGACCTGTGCCTGTCCCAACACCTAGAGCTAGTCTCTCATTGGTTCCCCCTCTTCCCCTTCATCCTCAGAACAAATTGCAACCTGTACGGAACAGGAGGTTAAAGGTGCTGATTCTCCAAGGAGGGAGATGGCTAGTAAATCGGCTGGAATGGCGAACCCGAGCAAAGGAGATGAGAAATGAGGTGCGTTTCAGAAAGCTTTCCCGATCACACGGTGTACCATCTTCTGGGTTTCTCATGCATGTTTTCGATGTAGGAAGATGCCCTTGAACCTGGAGATCTGGGACCCATGGGATGGGTACCATGCAGTATTACTTGAAAGGGTCTGCGTTGGCTCACCCAACCTCACCGAACCTCTCAGCCCCAAGAGTGTCCACCCTTATGTCTCAATCAGCTGTGGGTCTAGATATGGTCAATCCAGGTTGCATCACAGCCCCTGAACGAATTTTGTAAGAATTTCTCTCTCTTTCTCTGTCTTTGTTTCACTGGTTTTTAAAAGTAATTTATTTTTATAATGGGGTTTAGCTGCTTTTCACGGCTGTGTTTATGCCGCTTTACACCCCCTTGACTCACTTACAGAGAGATATCAATACATAGGTTTGAAGATTCTTACTAGTCAGATATATTCTTGTGCGTTGAATAGGGGGTGTTGAGTCCAGTTCACTGAAAAAGGAATAGGTCTTGTCTCTTACATATTGGGTTTATGGAACGGTATCTGAGCTAATTTGAAACCCTTGTTTTATGCATCACCCCACCTCACCTTTCCCGTTCAGCAGCCATAGTGTGTTTCCTAAACGTGTGACTCTGTTCTGTTTTGCAATTCAGTTCAAGTGTAGCGGTTTTTACATTCCCTCTATAAGTGATATCTTAGGATAAGTGTCTTTTTCTGTGTGACTTATTTCACTTAGAATCGTCGTACCTAACTCCACTCATCGTGCTGCTACTAGCCTTATGACGTTGATTTCATGGCTGAGTGATATTCCATTGTACATGAGGACCACAACTTCTTTATCCATTTTTCTCTTTCCTAGGATATTTAAGGTGTAATGAAGTGGGGGTTCTTGTCAACAGAGCAGCCCTAAACTTTGGGGTGCCTGTGTCTTGCTGATTTTTAGTTTTCCCAATTTATACGCCCATGAGTGGAAGTGCCCTATGCTCTCCAAGCTGTGTTTTTTAGATGTTTCAGAACACACCGTACACTTCTCCAGAGTGGCTGTTGGCAATTTACATCCCACCCATCAGCGTAGCAAGGCTCCTTTTTCTCCATGGCCGGTCCTGCATTTCTGGTTTGGACACTTTTTTCCGCATGGCCCTTTTGCCCGCTGGGAAGCGAGACTTCTTTGGAGCGCTGATTTGCCTTTCCAGGTTGCTTGGTTGGCCAAAAAGGGCGTATGCGTTTTTTCCTGAATATATTCAGGAAAAAACGCATACGCCCTTTTAGGCCAAGGGCATCATTGTCCACGTTTTGCCGCTTTTCATGTGCTTTCAAGGCGATTCGAATCTACCTCCTGAAATCTGTTTCCTGCAATTCTGCCTTGCTTTCAAAGCCTCTTCGTTGCCTTCCCTTAATATATTTGTGGACGACAGGTATCATTTAAAACTCTGCAGGTTTGTGAATTGCAGGGCCCCTGAGCTCCATTTTTCAACTCGCCTTTTTGGGAGCTGGCCGCAAAAGCGCAGGATTGCTTCAGGCCCTCTTCTGGTTCTGGGGGGCAGGCTGAGCTTGTGCTTAATTCTTCTTCCTGATGGGAAAATAGAGTGACCTGTGCCTGTCCCAACACCTAGAGCTAGTCTCTCATTGGTTCCCCCTCTTCCCCTTCATCCTCAGAACAAATTGCAACCTGTACGGAACAGGAGGTTAAAGGTGCTGATTCTCCAAGGAGGGAGATGGCTAGTAAATCGGCTGGAATGGCGAACCCGAGCAAAGGAGATGAGAAATGAGGTGCGTTTCAGAAAGCTTTCCCGATCACACGGTGTACCATCTTCTGGGTTTCTCATGCATGTTTTCGATGTAGGAAGATGCCCTTGAACCTGGAGATCTGGGACCCATGGGATGGGTACCATGCAGTATTACTTGAAAGGGTCTGCGTTGGCTCACCCAACCTCACCGAACCTCTCAGCCCCAAGAGTGTCCACCCTTATGTCTCAATCAGCTGTGAGTCTAGATATGGTCAATCCAGGTTGCATCACAGCCCCTGAACGAATTTTGTAAGAATTTCTCTCTCTTTCTCTGTCTTTGTTTCACTGGTTTTTAAAAGTAATTTATTTTTATAATGGGGTTTAGCTGCTTTTCACGGCTGTGTTTATGCCGCTTTACACCCCCTTGACTCACTTACAGAGAGATATCAATACATAGGTTTGAAGATTCTTACTAGTCAGATATATTCTTGTGCGGTGAATAGGGGGTGTTGAGTCCAGTTCACTGAAAAAGGAATAGGTCTTGTCTCTTACATATTGGGTTTATGGAACGGTATCTGAGCTAATTTGAAACCCTTGTTTTATGCATCACCCCACCTCACCTTTCCCGATCAGCAGCCATAGTGTGTTTCCTAAACGTGTGACTCTGTTCTGTTTTGCAATTCAGTTCAAGTGTAGCGGTTTTTACATTCCCTCTATAAGTGATATCTTAGGATAAGTGTCTTTTTCTGTGTGACTTATTTCACTTAGAATCGTCGTACCTAAATCCACTCATCGTGCTGCTACTAGCCTTATGACGTTGATTTCATGGCTGAGTGATATTCCATTGTACATGAGGACCACAACTTCTTTATCCATTTTTCTCTTTCCTAGGATATTTAAGGTGTAATGAAGTGGGGGTTCTTGTCAACAGAGCAGCCCTAAACTTTGGGGTGCCTGTGTCTTGCTGATTTTTAGTTTTCCCAATTTATACGTCCATGAGTGGAAGTGCCCTATGCTCTCCAAGCTGTGTTTTTTAGATGTTTCAGAACACACCGTACACTTCTCCAGAGTGGCTGTTGGCAATTTACATCCCACCCATCAGCGTAGCAAGGCTCCCATTTCTCCATGGCCGGTCCTGCATTTCTGGTTTGGACACTTTTTTCCGCATGGCCCTTTTGCCCGCTGGGAAGCGAGACTTCTTTGGAGCGCTGATTGGCCTTTCCAGGTTGCTTGGTTGGCCAAAAAGGGCGTATGCGTTTTTTCCTGAATATATTCAGGAAAAAACGCATACGCCCTTTTTGACCAAGGGCATCATTGTCCACGTTTTGCCGCTTTTCATGTGCTTTCAAGGCGATTCGAATCTACCTCCTGAAATCTGTTTCCTGCAATTCTGCCTTGTTTTCAAAGCCTCTTCGTTGCCTTCCCTTAATATATTTGTGGACGAGAGGTATCATTTAAAACTCTGCAGGTTTGTGAATTGCAGGGCCCCTGAGCTCCATTTTTCAACTCGCTTTTTTGGGAGCTGGCCGCAAAAGCGCAGGATTGTTTCAGGCACTCTTCTGGTTCTGGGGGGCAGGCTGAGCTTGTGCTTAATTCTTCTTCCTGATGGGAAAATAGAGTGACCCGTGCCTGTCCCAACTCCTAGAGCTAGACTCTCATTGGTTCCCCCTCTTCCCCTTCATCCTCAGGACAAATTGCAACCTGTACGGAACAGGAGGTTAAAGGTGCTGATTCTCCAAGGAGGGAGATGGCTAGTAAATCGGCTGGAATGCGAACCCGAGCAAAGGAGATGAGAAATGAGGTGCGTTTCAGAAACCTTTCCCGATCACACAGTGTACCATCTTCTGGGTTTCTCATGCATGTTTTCGATGTAGGAAGATGCCCTTGAACCTGGAGATTTGGGACCCATGGGATGGGTACCATGCAGTATTACTTGAAAGGGTCTGCGTTGGCTCACCCAACCTCACCGAACCTCTCAGCCCCAACAGTGTCCACCCTTATGTCTCAATCAGCTGTGGGTCTAGATATGGTCAATCCAGGTTGCATCACAGCCCCTGAACGAATTTTGTAAGAATTTCTCTCTCTTTCACTGTCTTTGTTTCACTGGTTTTTAAAAGTAATTTATTATTATAATGGGGTTTAGCTGCTTTTCACGGCTGTGTTTATGCCGCTTTACACCCCCTTGACTCACTTACAGAGAGATATCAATACATAGGTTTGAAGATTCTTACTGGTCAGATATATTCTTGTGCGGTGAATAGGGGGTGTTGAGTCCAGTTCACTGAGCAAGGAATAGGTCTTGTCTCTTACATATTGGGTTTATGGAACGGTATCTGAGCTAATTTGAAACCCTTGTTTTATGCATCACCCCACCTCACCTTTCCCGTTCAGCAGCCATAGTGTGTTTCCTAAACGTGTGACTCTGTTCTGTTTTGCAATTCAGTTCAAGTGTAGCGGTTTTTACATTCCCTCTATAAGTGATATCTTAGGATAAGTGTCTTTTTCTGTGTGACTTATTTCACTTAGAATCGTCGTACCTAACTCCACTCATCGTGCTGCTACTAGCCTTATGACGTTGATTTCATGGCTGAGTGATATTCCATTGTACATGAGGACCACAACTTCTTTATCCATTTTTCTCTTTCCTAGGATATTTAAGGTGTAATGAAGTGGGGGTTCTTGTCAACAGAGCAGCCCTAAACTTTGGGGTGCCTGTGTCTTGATGATTTTTAGTTTTCCCAATTTATACGCCCATGAGTGGAAGTGCCCTATGCTCTCCAAGCTGTGTTTTTTAGATGTTTCAGAACACACCGTACACTTCTCCAGAGTGGCTGTTGGCAATTTACATCCCACCCATCAGCGTAGCAAGGCTCCCATTTCTCCATGGCCGGTCCTGAATTTCTGGTTTGGACACTTTTTTCCGCATGGCCCTTTTGCCCGCTGGGAAGCGAGACTTCTTTGGAGCGCTGATTTGCCTTTCCAGGTTGCTTGGTTGGCCAAAAAGGGCGTATGCGTTTTTTCCTGAATATATTCAGGAAAAAACGCATACGCCCTTTTTGGCCAAGGGCATCATTGTCCACGTTTTGCCGCTTTTCATGTGCTTTCAAGGCGATTCGAATCTAACTCCTGAAATCTGTTTCCTGCAATTCTGCCTTGCTTTCAAAGCCTCTTCGTTGCCTTCCCTTAATATATTTGTGGACGACAGGTATCATTTAAAACTCTGCAGGTTTGTGAATTGCAGGGCCCCTGAGCTCCATTTTTCAACTCGCTTTTTTGGGAGCTGGCCGCAAAAGCACAGGATTGCTTCAGGCCCTCTTCTGGTTCTGGGGGGCAGGCTGAGCTTGTGCTTAATTCTTCTTCCTGATGGGAAAATAGAGTGACCTGTGCCTGTCCCAACACCTAGAGCTAGTCTCTCATTGGTTCCCCCTCTTCCCCTTCATCCTCAGAACAAATTGCAACCTGTACGGAACAGGAGGTTAAAGGTGCTGATTCTCCAAGGAGGGAGATGGCTAGTAAATCGGCTGGAATGGCGAACCCGAGCAAAGGAGATGAGAAATGAGGTGCGTTTCAGAAAGCTTTCCCGATCACACGGTGTACCATCTTCTGGGTTTCTCATGCATGTTTTCGATGTAGGAAGATGCCCTTGAACCTGGAGATCTGGGACCCATGGGATGGGTACCATGCAGTATTACTTGAAAGGGTCTGCGTTGGCTCACCCAACCTCACCGAACCTCTCAGCCCCAAGAGTGTCCACCCTTATGTCTCAATCAGCTGTGGGTCTAGATATGGTCAATCCAGGTTGCATCACAGCCCCTGAACGAATTTTGTAAGAATTTCTCTCTCTTTCTCTGTCTTTGTTTCACTGGTTTTTAAAAGTAATTTATTTTTATAATGGGGTTTAGCTGCTTTTCACGGCTGTGTTTATGCCGCTTTACACCCCCTTGACTCACTTACAGAGAGATATCAATACATAGGTTTGAAGATTCTTACTAGTCAGATATATTCTTGTGCGTTGAATAGGGGGTGTTGAGTCCAGTTCACTGAAAAAGGAATAGGTCTTGTCTCTTACATATTGGGTTTATGGAACGGTATCTGAGCTAATTTGAAACCCTTGTTTTATGCATCACCCCACCTCACCTTTCCCGTTCAGCAGCCATAGTGTGTTTCCTAAACGTGTGACTCTGTTCTGTTTTGCAATTCAGTTCAAGTGTAGCGGTTTTTACATTCCCTCTATAAGTGATATCTTAGGATAAGTGTCTTTTTCTGTGTGACTTATTTCACTTAGAATCGTCGTACCTAACTCCACTCATCGTGCTGCTACTAGCCTTATGACGTTGATTTCATGGCTGAGTGATATTCCATTGTACATGAGGACCACAACTTCTTTATCCATTTTTCTCTTTCCTAGGATATTTAAGGTGTAATGAAGTGGGGGTTCTTGTCAACAGAGCAGCCCTAAACTTTGGGGTGCCTGTGTCTTGCTGATTTTTAGTTTTCCCAATTTATACGCCCATGAGTGGAAGTGCCCTATGCTCTCCAAGCTGTGTTTTTTAGATGTTTCAGAACACACCGTACACTTCTCCAGAGTGGCTGTTGGCAATTTACATCCCACCCATCAGCGTAGCAAGGCTCCTTTTTCTCCATGGCCGGTCCTGCATTTCTGGTTTGGACACTTTTTTCCGCATGGCCCTTTTGCCCGCTGGGAAGCGAGACTTCTTTGGAGCGCTGATTTGCCTTTCCAGGTTGCTTGGTTGGCCAAAAAGGGCGTATGCGTTTTTTCCTGAATATATTCAGGAAAAAACGCATACGCCCTTTTAGGCCAAGGGCATCATTGTCCACGTTTTGCCGCTTTTCATGTGCTTTCAAGGCGATTCGAATCTACCTCCTGAAATCTGTTTCCTGCAATTCTGCCTTGCTTTCAAAGCCTCTTCGTTGCCTTCCCTTAATATATTTGTGGACGACAGGTATCATTTAAAACTCTGCAGGTTTGTGAATTGCAGGGCCCCTGAGCTCCATTTTTCAACTCGCCTTTTTGGGAGCTGGCCGCAAAAGCGCAGGATTGCTTCAGGCCCTCTTCTGGTTCTGGGGGGCAGGCTGAGCTTGTGCTTAATTCTTCTTCCTGATGGGAAAATAGAGTGACCTGTGCCTGTCCCAACACCTAGAGCTAGTCTCTCATTGGTTCCCCCTCTTCCCCTTCATCCTCAGAACAAATTGCAACCTGTACGGAACAGGAGGTTAAAGGTGCTGATTCTCCAAGGAGGGAGATGGCTAGTAAATCGGCTGGAATGGCGAACCCGAGCAAAGGAGATGAGAAATGAGGTGCGTTTCAGAAAGCTTTCCCGATCACACGGTGTACCATCTTCTGGGTTTCTCATGCATGTTTTCGATGTAGGAAGATGCCCTTGAACCTGGAGATCTGGGACCCATGGGATGGGTACCATGCAGTATTACTTGAAAGGGTCTGCGTTGGCTCACCCAACCTCACCGAACCTCTCAGCCCCAAGAGTGTCCACCCTTATGTCTCAATCAGCTGTGAGTCTAGATATGGTCAATCCAGGTTGCATCACAGCCCCTGAACGAATTTTGTAAGAATTTCTCTCTCTTTCTCTGTCTTTGTTTCACTGGTTTTTAAAAGTAATTTATTTTTATAATGGGGTTTAGCTGCTTTTCACGGCTGTGTTTATGCCGCTTTACACCCCCTTGACTCACTTACAGAGAGATATCAATACATAGGTTTGAAGATTCTTACTAGTCAGATATATTCTTGTGCGGTGAATAGGGGGTGTTGAGTCCAGTTCACTGAAAAAGGAATAGGTCTTGTCTCTTACATATTGGGTTTATGGAACGGTATCTGAGCTAATTTGAAACCCTTGTTTTATGCATCACCCCACCTCACCTTTCCCGATCAGCAGCCATAGTGTGTTTCCTAAACGTGTGACTCTGTTCTGTTTTGCAATTCAGTTCAAGTGTAGCGGTTTTTACATTCCCTCTATAAGTGATATCTTAGGATAAGTGTCTTTTTCTGTGTGACTTATTTCACTTAGAATCGTCGTACCTAAATCCACTCATCGTGCTGCTACTAGCCTTATGACGTTGATTTCATGGCTGAGTGATATTCCATTGTACATGAGGACCACAACTTCTTTATCCATTTTTCTCTTTCCTAGGATATTTAAGGTGTAATGAAGTGGGGGTTCTTGTCAACAGAGCAGCCCTAAACTTTGGGGTGCCTGTGTCTTGCTGATTTTTAGTTTTCCCAATTTATACGCCCATGAGTGGAAGTGCCCTATGCTCTCCAAGCTGTGTTTTTTAGATGTTTCAGAACACACCGTACACTTCTCCAGAGTGGCTGTTGGCAATTTACATCCCACCCATCAGCGTAGCAAGGCTCCCATTTCTCCATGGCCGGTCCTGCATTTCTGGTTTGGACACTTTTTTCCGCATGGCCCTTTTGCCCGCTGGGAAGCGAGACTTCTTTGGAGCGCTGATTGGCCTTTCCAGGTTGCTTGGTTGGCCAAAAAGGGCGTATGCGTTTTTTCCTGAATATATTCAGGAAAAAACGCATACGCCCTTTTTGACCAAGGGCATCATTGTCCACGTTTTGCCGCTTTTCATGTGCTTTCAAGGCGATTCGAATCTACCTCCTGAAATCTGTTTCCTGCAATTCTGCCTTGTTTTCAAAGCCTCTTCGTTGCCTTCCCTTAATATATTTGTGGACGAGAGGTATCATTTAAAACTCTGCAGGTTTGTGAATTGCAGGGCCCCTGAGCTCCATTTTTCAACTCGCTTTTTTGGGAGCTGGCCGCAAAAGCGCAGGATTGTTTCAGGCACTCTTCTGGTTCTGGGGGGCAGGCTGAGCTTGTGCTTAATTCTTCTTCCTGATGGGAAAATAGAGTGACCCGTGCCTGTCCCAACTCCTAGAGCTAGACTCTCATTGGTTCCCCCTCTTCCCGTTCATCCTCAGGACAAATTGCAACCTGTACGGAACAGGAGGTTAAAGGTGCTGATTCTCCAAGGAGGGAGATGGCTAGTAAATCGGCTGGAATGCGAACCCGAGCAAAGGAGATGAGAAATGAGGTGCGTTTCAGAAACCTTTCCCGATCACACAGTGTACCATCTTCTGGGTTTCTCATGCATGTTTTCGATGTAGGAAGATGCCCTTGAACCTGGAGATTTGGGACCCATGGGATGGGTACCATGCAGTATTACTTGAAAGGGTCTGCGTTGGCTCACCCAACCTCACCGAACCTCTCAGCCCCAACAGTGTCCACCCTTATGTCTCAATCAGCTGTGGGTCTAGATATGGTCAATCCAGGTTGCATCACAGCCCCTGAACGAATTTTGTAAGAATTTCTCTCTCTTTCACTGTCTTTGTTTCACTGGTTTTTAAAAGTAATTTATTATTATAATGGGGTTTAGCTGCTTTTCACGGCTGTGTTTATGCCGCTTTACACCCCCTTGACTCACTTACAGAGAGATATCAATACATAGGTTTGAAGATTCTTACTGGTCAGATATATTCTTGTGCGGTGAATAGGGGGTGTTGAGTCCAGTTCACTGAGCAAGGAATAGGTCTTGTCTCTTACATATTGGGTTTATGGAACGGTATCTGAGCTAATTTGAAACCCTTGTTTTATGCATCACCCCACCTCACCTTTCCCGTTCAGCAGCCATAGTGTGTTTCCTAAACGTGTGACTCTGTTCTGTTTTGCAATTCAGTTCAAGTGTAGCGGTTTTTACATTCCCTCTATAAGTGATATCTTAGGATAAGTGTCTTTTTCTGTGTGACTTATTTCACTTAGAATCGTCGTACCTAACTCCACTCATCGTGCTGCTACTAGCCTTATGACGTTGATTTCATGGCTGAGTGATATTCCATTGTACATGAGGACCACAACTTCTTTATCCATTTTTCTCTTTCCTAGGATATTTAAGGTGTAATGAAGTGGGGTTCTTGTCAACAGAGCAGCCCTAAACTTTGGGGTGCCTGTGTCTTGCTGATTTTTAGTTTTCCCTATTTATACGCCCATGAGTGGAAGTGCCCTATGCTCTCCAAGCTGTGTTTTTTAGATGTTTCAGAACACACCGTACACTTCTCCAGAGTGGCTGTTGGCAATTTACATCCCACCCATCAGCGTAGCAAGGCTCCCATTTCTCCATGGCCGGTCCTGCATTTCTGGTTTGGACACTTTTTTCCGCATGGCCCTTTTGCCCGCTGGGAAGCGAGACTTCTTTGGAGCGCTGATTTGCCTTTCCAGGTTGCTTGGTTGGCCAAAAAGGGCGTATGCGTTTTTTCCTGAATATATTCAGGAAAAAACGCATACGCCCTTTTTGGCCAAGGGCATCATTGTCCACGTTTTGCCGCTTTTCATGTGCTTTCAAGGCGATTCGAATCTAACTCCTGAAATCTGTTTCCTGCAATTCTGCCTTGCTTTCAAAGCCTCTTCGTTGCCTTCCCTTAATATATTTGTGGACGACAGGTATCATTTAAAACTCTGCAGGTTTGTGAATTGCAGGGCCCCTGAGCTCCATTTTTCAACTCGCTTTTTTGGGAGCTGGCCGCAAAAGCACAGGATTGCTTCAGGCCCTCTTCTGGTTCTGGGGGGCAGGCTGAGCTTGTGCTTAATTCTTCTTCCTGATGGGAAAATAGAGTGACCTGTGCCTGTCCCAACACCTAGAGCTAGTCTCTCATTGGTTCCCCCTCTTCCCCTTCATCCTCAGAACAAATTGCAACCTGTACGGAACAGGAGGTTAAAGGTGCTGATTCTCCAAGGAGGGAGATGGCTAGTAAATCGGCTGGAATGGCGAACCCGAGCAAAGGAGATGAGAAATGAGGTGCGTTTCAGAAAGCTTTCCCGATCACACGGTGTACCATCTTCTGGGTTTCTCATGCATGTTTTCGATGTAGGAAGATGCCCTTGAACCTGGAGATCTGGGACCCATGGGATGGGTACCATGCAGTATTACTTGAAAGGGTCTGCGTTGGCTCACCCAACCTCACCGAACCTCTCAGCCCCAAGAGTGTCCACCCTTATGTCTCAATCAGCTGTGGGTCTAGATATGGTCAATCCAGGTTGCATCACAGCCCCTGAACGAATTTTGTAAGAATTTCTCTCTCTTTCTCTGTCTTTGTTTCACTGGTTTTTAAAAGTAATTTATTTTTATAATGGGGTTTAGCTGCTTTTCACGGCTGTGTTTATGCCGCTTTACACCCCCTTGACTCACTTACAGAGAGATATCAATACATAGGTTTGAAGATTCTTACTAGTCAGATATATTCTTGTGCGGTGAATAGGGGGTGTTGAGTCCAGTTCACTGAAAAAGGAATAGGTCTTGTCTCTTACATATTGGGTTTATGGAACGGTATCTGAGCTAATTTGAAACCCTTGTTTTATGCATCACCCCACCTCACCTTTCCCGTTCAGCAGCCATAGTGTGTTTCCTAAACGTGTGACTCTGTTCTGTTTTGCAATTCAGTTCAAGTGTAGCGGTTTTTACATTCCCTCTATAAGTGATATCTTAGGATAAGTGTCTTTTTCTGTGTGACTTATTTCATTTAGAATCGTCGTACCTAAATCCACTCATCGTGCTGCTACTAGCCTTATGACGTTGATTTCATGGCTGAGTGATATTCCATTGTACATGAGGACCACAACTTCTTTATCCATTTTTCTCTTTCCTAGGATATTTAAGGTGTAATGAAGTGGGGGTTCTTGTCAACAGAGCAGCCCTAAACTTTGGGGTGCCTGTGTCTTGCTGATTTTTAGTTTTCCCAATTTATACGCCCATGAGTGGAAGTGCCCTATGCTCTCCAAGCTGTGTCTTTTAGATGTTTCAGAACACACCGTACACTTCTCCAGAGTGGCTGTTGGCAATTTACATCCCACCCATCAGCGTAGCAAGGCTCCCATTTCTCCATGGCCGGTCCTGCATTTCTGGTTTTGACACTTTTTTCCGCATGGCCCTTTTGCCCGCTGGGAAGCGAGACTTCTTTGGAGCGCTGATTGGCCTTTCCAGGTTGCTTGGTTGGCCAAAAAGGGCGTATGCGTTTTTTCCTGAATATATTCAGGAAAAAACGCATACGCCCTTTTTGGCCAAGGGCATCATTGTCCACGTTTTGCCGCTTTTCATGTGCTTTCAAGGCGATTCGAATCTACCTCCTGAAATCTGTTTCCTGCAATTCTGCCTTGCTTTCAAAGCCTCTTCGTTGCCTACCCTCAATATATTTGTGGACGAGAGGTATCATTTAAAACTCTGCAGGTTTGTGAATTGCAGGGCCCCTGAGCTCCATTTTTCAACTCGCTTTTTTGGGAGCTGGCCGCAAAAGCGCAGGATTGCTTCAGGCCCTCTTCTGGTTCTGGGGGGCAGGCTGAGCTTGTGCTTAATTCTTCTTCCTGATGGGAAAATAGAGTGACCCGTGCCTGTCCCAACACCTAGAGCTAGTCTCTCATTGGTTCCCCCTCTTCCCCTTCATCCTCAGAACAAATTGCAACCTGTACGGAACAGGAGGTTAAAGGTGCTGATTCTCCAAGGAGGGAGATGGCTAGTAAATCGGCTGGAATGGCGAACCCGAGCAAAGGAGATGAGAAATGAGGTGCGTTTCAGAAAAGTTTCCCGATCACACGGTGTACCATCTTCTGGGTTTCTCATGCCTGTTTTCGATGTAGGAAGATGCCCTTGAACCTGGAGATTTGGGACCCATGGGATGGGTACCATGCAGTATTACTTGAAAGGGTCTGCGTTGGCTCACCCAACCTCACCGAACCTCTCAGCCCCAACAGTGTCCACCCTTATGTCTCAATCAGCTGTGGGTCTAGATATGGTCAATCCAGGTTGCATCACAGCCCCTAAACGAATTTTGTAAGAATTTCTCTCTCTTTCACTGTCTTTGTTTCACTGGTTTTTAAAAGTAATTTATTATTATAATGGGGTTTAGCTGCTTTTCACGGCTGTGTTTATGCCGCTTTACACCCCCTTGACTCACTTACAGAGAGATATCAATACATAGGTTTGAAGATTCTTACTAGTCAGATATATTCTTGTGCGGTGAATAGGGGGTGTTGAGTCCAGTTCACTGAGCAAGGAATAGGTCTTGTCTCTTACATATTGGGTTTATGGAACGGTATCTGAGCTAATTTGAAACCATTGTTTTATGCATCACCCCACCTCACCTTTCCCGTTCAGCAGCCATAGTGTGTTTCCTAAACGTGTGACTCTGTTCTGTTTTGCAATTCAGTTCAAGTGTAGCGGTTTTTACATTCCCTCTATAAGTGATATCTTAGGATAAGTGTCTTTTTCTGTGTGACTTATTTCACTTAGAATCTTCGTACCTAACTCCACTCATTGTGCTGCTACTAGCCTTATGACGTTGATTTCATGGCTGACTGATATTCCATTGTACATGAGGACCACAACTTCTTTATCCATTTTTCTCTTTCCTAGGATATTTAAGGTGTAATGAAGTGGGGGTTCTTGTCAACAGAGCAGCCCTAAACTTTGGGGTGCCTGTGTCTTGCTGATTTTTAGTTTTCCCAATTTATACGCCCTTGAGTGGAAGTGCCCTATGCTCTCCAAGCTGTGTTGTTTAGATGTTTCAGAACACACCGTACACTTCTCCTGAGTGGCTGTTGGCAATTTACATCCCACCCATCAGCGTAGCAAGGCTCCCATTTCTCCATGGCCGTTCCTTCTTTTCTGGTTTGGACACTTTTTTCCGCATGGCCCTTTTGCCCGCTGGGAAGTGAGAATTCTTTGGAGCGCTGATTTGCCTTTCCAGGTTGCTTGGTTGGCCAAAAAGGGCGTATGCGTTTTTTCCTGAATATATTCAGGAAAAAACGCATACGCCCTTTTTGGCCAAGGGCATCATTGTCCACGTTTTGCCGCTTTTCATGTGCTTTCAAGGCGATTCGAATCTACCTCCTGAAATCTGTTTCCTGCAATTCTGCCTTGCTTTCAAAGCCTCTTCGTTGCCTTCCCTTAATATATTTGTGGACGAGAGGTATCATTTAAAACTCTGCAGGTTTGTGAATTGCAGGGCCCCTGAGCTCATTTTTTCAACTCGCTTTTTTGGGAGCTGGCCGCAAAAGCGCAGGATTGCTTCAGGCCCTCTTCTGGTTCTGGGGGGCAGGCTGAGCTTGTGCTTAATTCTTCTTCCTGATGGGAAAATAGAGTGACCTGTGCCTGTCCCAACACCTAGAGCTAGTCTCTCATTGGTTCCCCCTCTTCCCCTTCATCCTCAGAACAAATTGCAACCTGTACGGAACAGGAGGTTAAAGGTGCTGATTCTCCAAGGAGGGAGATGGCTAGTAAATCGGCTGGAATGGCGAACCCGAGCAAAGGAGATGAGAAATGAGGTGCGTTTCAGAAAGCTTTCCCGATCACAAGGTGTACCATCTTCTGGGTTTCTCATGCATGTTTTCGATGTAGGAAGATGCCCTTGAACCTGGATATCTGGGACGCATGGGATGGGTACCATGCAGTATTACTTGAAAGGGTCTGCGTTGGCTCACCCAAGCTCACCGAACCTCTCAGCCCCAAGAGTGTCCACCCTTATGTCTCAATCAGCTGTGGGTCTAGATATGGTCAATCCAGGTTGCATCACAGCCCCTGAACGAATTTTGTAAGAATTTCTCTCTCTTTCTCTGTCTTTGTTTCACTGGTTTTTAAAAGTATTTTATTTTTATAATGGGGTTTAGCTGCTTTTCACGGCTGTGTTTAGGCCCCTTTACACCCCCTTGACTCACTTACACACAGATATCAATACATAGGTTTGAAGATTCTTACTAGTCAGATATATTCTTGTGCGGTGAATACGGGGTGTTGTGTCCAGTTCACTGAAAAAGGAATAGGTCTTGTCTCTTACATATTGGGTTTATGGAACGGTATCTGAGCTAATTTGAAACCCTTGTTTTATGCATCACCCCACCTCACCTTTCCCGTTCAGCAGCCATAGTGTGTTTCCTAAACGTGTGACTCTGTTCTGTTTTGCAATTCAGTTGAAGTGTAGCGGTTTTTACATTCCCTCTATAAGTGATATCTTAGGATAAGTGTCTTTTTCTGTGTGACTTATTTCATTTAGAATCGTCGTACCTAAATCCACTCATCGTGCTGCTACTAGCCTTATGACGTTGATTTCATGGCTGAGTGATATTCCATTGTACATGAGGACCACAACTTCTTTATCCATTTTTCTCTTTCCTAGGATATTTAAGGTGTAATGAAGTGGGGGTTCTTGTCAACAGAGCAGCCCTAAACTTTGGGGTGCCTGTGTCTTGCTGATTTTTAGTTTTCCCAATTTATACGCCCATGAGTGGAAGTGCCCTATGCTCTCCAAGCTGTGTCTTTTAGATGTTTCAGAACACACCGTACACTTCTCCAGAGTGGCTGTTGGCAATTTACATCCCACCCATCAGCGTAGCAAGGCTCCCATTTCTCCATGGCCGGTCCTGCATTTCTGGTTTTGACACTTTTTTCCGCATGGCCCTTTTGCCCGCTGGGAAGCGAGACTTCTTTGGAGCGCTGATTGGCCTTTCCAGGTTGCTTGGTTGGCCAAAAAGGGCGTATGCGTTTTTTCCTGAATATATTCAGGAAAAAACGCATACGCCCTTTTTGGCCAAGGGCATCATTGTCCACGTTTTGCCGCTTTTCATGTGCTTTCAAGGCGATTCGAATCTACCTCCTGAAATCTGTTTCCTGCAATTCTGCCTTGCTTTCAAAGCCTCTTCGTTGCCTACCCTCAATATATTTGTGGACGAGAGGTATCATTTAAAACTCTGCAGGTTTGTGAATTGCAGGGCCCCTGAGCTCATTTTTTCAACTCGCTTTTTTGGGAGCTGGCCGCAAAAGCGCAGGATTGCTTCAGGCCCTCTTCTGGTTCTGGGGGGCAGGCTGAGCTTGTGCTTAATTCTTCTTCCTGATGGGAAAATAGAGTGACCTGTGCCTGTCCCAACACCTAGAGCTAGTCTCTCATTGGTTCCCCCTCTTCCCCTTCATCCTCAGAACAAATTGCAACCTGTACGGAACAGGAGGTTAAAGGTGCTGATTCTCCAAGGAGGGAGATGGCTAGTAAATCGGCTGGAATGGCGAACCCGAGCAAAGGAGATGAGAAATGAGGTGCGTTTCAGAAAGCTTTCCCGATCACAAGGTGTACCATCTTCTGGGTTTCTCATGCATGTTTTCGATGTAGGAAGATGCCCTTGAACCTGGATATCTGGGACGCATGGGATGGGTACCATGCAGTATTACTTGAAAGGGTCTGCGTTGGCTCACCCAAGCTCACCGAACCTCTCAGCCCTAAGAGTGTCCACCCTTATGTCTCAATCAGCTGTGGGTCTAGATATGGTCAATCCAGGTTGCATCACAGCCCCTGAACGAATTTTGTAAGAATTTCTCTCTCTTTCTCTGTCTTTGTTTCACTGGTTTTTAAAAGTATTTTATTTTTATAATGGGGTTTAGCTGCTTTTCACGGCTGTGTTTAGGCCCCTTTACACCCCCTTGACTCACTTACACACAGATATCAATACATAGGTTTGAAGATTCTTACTAGTCAGATATATTCTTGTGCGGTGAATACGGGGTGTTGTGTCCAGTTCACTGAAAAAGGAATAGGTCTTGTCTCTTACATATTGGGTTTATGGAACGGTATCTGAGCTAATTTGAAACCCTTGTTTTATGCATCACCCCACCTCACCTTTCCCGTTCAGCAGCCATAGTGTGTTTCCTAAACGTGTGACTCTGTTCTGTTTTGCAATTCAGTTCAAGTGTAGCGGTTTTTACATTCCCTCTCTAAGTGATATCTTAGGATAAGTGTCTTTTTCTGTGTGACTTATTTCATTTAGAATCGTCGTACCTAAATCCACTCATCGTGCTGCTACTAGCCTTATGACGTTGATTTCATGGCTGAGTGATATTCCATTGTACATGAGGACCACAACTTCTTTATCCATTTTTCTCTTTCCTAGGATATTTAAGGTGTAATGAAGTGGGGGTTCTTGTCAACAGAGCAGCCCTAAACTTTGGGGTGCCTGTGTCTTGCTGATTTTTAGTTTTCCCAATTTATACGCCCATGAGTGGAAGTGCCCTATGCTCTCCAAGCTGTGTCTTTTAGATGTTTCAGAACACACCGTACACTTCTCCAGAGTGGCTGTTGGCAATTTACATCCCACCCATCAGCGTAGCAAGGCTCCCATTTCTCCATGGCCGGTCCTGCATTTCTGGTTTTGACACTTTTTTCCGCATGGCCCTTTTGCCCGCTGGGAAGCGAGACTTCTTTGGAGCGCTGATTGGCCTTTCCAGGTTGCTTGGTTGGCCAAAAAGGGCGTATGCGTTTTTTCCTGAATATATTCAGGAAAAAACGCATACGCCCTTTTTGGCCAAGGGCATCATTGTCCACGTTTTGCCGCTTTTCATGTGCTTTCAAGGCGATTCGAATCTACCTCCTGAAATCTGTTTCCTGCAATTCTGCCTTGCTTTCAAAGCCTCTTCGTTGCCTACCCTCAATATATTTGTGGACGAGAGGTATCATTTAAAACTCTGCAGGTTTGTGAATTGCAGGGCCCCTGAGCTCCATTTTTCAACTCGCTTTTTTGGGAGCTGGCCGCAAAAGCGCAGGATTGCTTCAGGCCCTCTTCTGGTTCTGGGGGGCAGGCTGAGCTTGTGCTTAATTCTTCTTCCTGATGGGAAAATAGAGTGACCCGTGCCTGTCCCAACACCTAGAGCTAGTCTCTCATTGGTTCCCCCTCTTCCCCTTCATCCTCAGGACAAATTGCAACCTGTACTGAACAGGAGGTTAAAGGTGCTGATTCTCCAAGGAGGGAGATGGCTAGTAAATCGGCTGGAATGGCGAACCCGAGCAAAGGAGATGAGAAATGAGGTGCGTTTCAGAAAAGTTTCCCGATCACACGGTGTACCATCTTCTGGGTTTCTCATGCCTGTTTTCGATGTAGGAAGATGCCCTTGAACCTGGAGATTTGGGACCCATGGGATGGGTACCATGCAGTATTACTTGAAAGGGTCTGCGTTGGCTCACCCAACCTCACCGAACCTCTCAGCCCCAACAGTGTCCACCCTTATGTCTCATTCAGCTGTGGGTCTAGATATGGTCAATCCAGGTTGCATCACAGCCCCTAAACGAATTTTGTAAGAATTTCTCTCTCTTTCACTGTCTTTGTTTCACTGGTTTTTAAAAGTAATTTATTATTATAATGGGGTTTAGCTGCTTTTCACGGCTGTGTTTATGCCGCTTTACACCCCCTTGACTCACTTACAGAGAGATATCAATACATAGGTTTGAAGATTCTTACTAGTCAGATATATTCTTGTGCGGTGAATAGGGGGTGTTGAGTCCAGTTCACTGAGCAAGGAATAGGTCTTGTCTCTTACATATTGGGTTTATGGAACGGTATCTGAGCTAATTTGAAACCATTGTTTTATGCATCACCCCACCTCACCTTTCCCGTTCAGCAGCCATAGTGTGTTTCCTAAACGTGTGACTCTGTTCTGTTTTGCAATTCAGTTCAAGTGTAGCGGTTTTTACATTCCCTCTATAAGTGATATCTTAGGATAAGTGTCTTTTTCTGTGTGACTTATTTCACTTAGAATCGTCGTACCTAACTCCACTCATTGTGCTGCTACTAGCCTTATGACGTTGATTTCATGGCTGAGTGATATTCCATTGTACATGAGGACCACAACTTCTTTATCCATTTTTCTCTTTCCTAGGATATTTAAGGTGTAATGAAGTGGGGGTTCTTGTCAACAGAGCAGCCCTAAACTTTGGGGTGCCTGTGTCTTGCTGATTTTTAGTTTTCCCAATTTATACGCCCATGAGTGGAAGTGCCCTATGCTCTCCAAGCTGTGTCTTTTAGATGTTTCAGAACACACCGTACACTTCTCCAGAGTGGCTGTTGGCAATTTACATCCCACCCATCAGCGTAGCAAGGCTCCCATTTCTCCATGGCCGGTCCTGCATTTCTGGTTTGGACACTTTTTTCCGCATGGCCCTTTTGCCCGCTGGGAAGAGAGACTTCTTTGGAGCGCTGATTGGCCTTTCCAGGTTGCTTGGTTGGCCAAAAAGGGCGTATGCGTTTTTTCCTGAATATATTCAGGAAAAACCGCATACGCCCTTTTTGGCCAAGGGCATCATTGTCCACGTTTTGCCGCTTTTCATGTGCTTTCAAGGCGATTCGAATCTACCTCCTGAAATCTGTTTCCTGCAATTCTGCCTTGCTTTCAAAGCCTCTTCGTTGCCTTCCCTTAATATATTTGTGGACGAGAGGTGTCATTTAAAACTCTGCAGGTTTGTGAATTGCAGGGCCCCTGAGCTCCATTTTTCAACTCGCTTTTTTGGGAGCTGGCCGCAAAAGCGCAGGATTGCTTCAGGCCCTCTGCTGGTTCTGGGGGGCAGGCTGAGCTTGTGCTTAATTCTTCTTCCTGATGGGAAAATAGAGTGACCCGTGCCTGTCCCAACACCTAGAGCTAGTCTCTCATTGGTTCCCCCTCTTCCCCTTCTTCCTCAGAACAAATTGCAACCTGTACGGAACAGGAGGTTAAAGGTGCTGATTCTCCAAGGAGGTAGATGGCTAGTAAATCGGCTGGAATGGCGAACACGAGCAAAGGAGATGAGAAATGAGGTGCGTTTCAGAAAACTTTCCCGATCACACGGTGTACCATCTTCTGGGTTTCTCATGCATGTTTTCGATGTAGGAAGATGCCCTTGAACCTGGAGATCTGGGACCCATGGGATGGGTACCATGCAGTATTACTTGAAAGGGTCTGCGTTGGCTCACCCAAGCTCACCGAACCTCTCAGGCCCAAGAGTGTCCACCCTTATGTCTCAATCAGCTGTGGGTCTAGATATGGTCAATCCAGGTTGCATCACATCCCCTGAACGAATTTTGTAAGAATTTCTCTCTCTTTCTCTGTCTTTGTTTCACTGGTTTTTAAAAGTAATTTATTTTTATAATGGGGTTTAGCTGCTTTTCACGGCTGTGTTTATGCCGCTTTACACCCCCTTGACTCACTTACAGAGAGATATCAATACATAGGTTTGAAGATTCTTACTAGTCAGATATATTCTTGTGCGGTGAATAGGGGGTGTTGAGTCCAGTTCACTGAAAAAGGAATAGGTCTTGTCTCTTACATATTGGGTTTATGGAACGGTATCTGAGCTAATTTGAAACCCTTGTTTTATGCATCACCCCACCTCACCTTTCCCGTTCAGCAGCCATAGTGTGTTTCCTAAACGTGTGACTCTGTTCTGTTTTGCAATTCAGTTCAAGTGTAGCGGTTTTTACATTCCCTCTATAAGTGATATCTTATGATAAGTGTCTTTTTCTGTGTGACTTATTTCACTTAGAATCGTCGTACCTAAATCCACTCATCGTGCTGCTACTAGCCTTATGACGTTGATTTCATGGCTGAGTGATATTCCATTGTACATGAGGACCACAACTTCTTTATCCATTTTTCTCTTTCCTAGGATATTTAAGGTGTAATGAAGTGGGGGTTCTTGTCAACAGAGCAGCCCTAAACTTTGGGGTGCCTGTGTCTTGCTGATTTTTAGTTTTCCCAATTTATACGCCCATGAGTGGAAGTGCCCTATGCTCTCCAAGCTGTGTTTTTTAGATGTTTCAGAACACACCGTACACTTCTCCAGAGTGGCTGTTGGCAATTTACATCCCACCCATCAGCGTAGCAAGGCTCCCATTTCTCCATGGCCGGTCCTGCATTTCTGGTTTGGACACTTGTTTCCGCATGGCCCTTTTGCCCGCTGGGAAGCGAGACTTCTGTGGAGCGCTGATTGGCCTTTCCAGGTTGCTTGGTTGGCCAAAAAGGGCGTATGCGTTTTTTCCTGAATATATTCAGGAAAAAATGCATACGCCCTTTTTGGCCAAGGGCATGATTGTCCACGTTTTGCCGCTTTTCATGTGCTTTCAAGGCGATTCGAATCTACCTCCTGAAATCTGTTTCCTGCAATTCTGCCTTGCTTTCAAAGCCTCTTCGTTGCCTTCCCTTAATATATTTGTGGACGAGAGGTATCATTTAAAACTCTGCAGGTTTGTGAATTGCAGGGCCCCTGAGCTCCATTTTTCAACTCGCTTTTTTGGGAGCTGGCCGCAAAAGCGCAGGATTGCTTCAGGCCCTCTTCTGGTTCTGGGGGGCAGGCTGAGCTTGTGCTTAATTCTTCTTCCTCATGGGAAAATAGAGTGACCCGTGCCTGTCCCAACTCCTAGAGCTAGTCTCTCATTGGTTCCCCCTCTTCCCCTTCATCCTCAGGACAAATTGCAACCTGTACGGAACAGGAGGTTAAAGGTGCTGATTCTCCAAAGAGGGAGATAGCTAGTAAATCGCCTGGAATGGCGAACCCGAGCAAAGGAGATGAGAAATGAGGTGCGTTTCAGAAACCTTTCCCGATCACACGGTGTACCATCTTCTGGGTTTCTCATGCATGTTTTCGATGTAGGAAGATGCCCTTGAACCTGGAGATTTGGGACCCATGGGATGGGTACCATGCAGTATTACTTGAAAGGGTCTGCGTTGGCTCACCCAACCTCACCGAACCTCTCAGCCCCAAGAGTGTCCACCCTTATGTCTCAATCAGCTGTGGGTCTAGATATGGTCAATCCAGGTTGCATCACAGCCCCTAAACGAATTTTGTAAGAATTTCTCTCTCTTTCACTGTCTTTGTTTCACTGGTTTTTAAAAGTAATTTATTTTTATAATGGGGTTTAGCTGCTTTTCACGGCTGTGTTTATGCCGCTTTACACCCCCTTGACTCACTTACAGAGAGATATCAATACATAGGTTTGAAGATTCTTACTAGTCAGATATATTCTTGTGCGGTGAATAGGGGGTGTTGAGTCCAGTTCACTGAAAAAGGAATAGGTCTTGTCTCTTACATATTGGGTTTATGGAACGGTATCTGAGCTAATTTGAAACCCTTGTTTTATGCATCACCCCACCTCACCTTTCCCGTTCAGCAGCCATAGTGTGTTTCCTAAACGTGTGACTCTGTTCTGTTTTGCAATTCAGTTCAAGTGTAGCGGTTTTTACATTCCCTCTATAAGTGATATCTTATGATAAGTGTCTTTTTCTGTGTGACTTATTTCACTTAGAATCGTCGTACCTAAATCCACTCATCGTGCTGCTACTAGCCTTATGACGTTGATTTCATGGCTGAATGATATTCCATTGTACATGAGGACCACAAATTCTTTATTCATTTTTCTCTTTCCTAGGATATTTAAGGTGTAATGAAGTGGGGGTTCTTGTCAACAGAGCAGCCCTAAACTTTGGGGTGCCTGTGTCTTGCTGATTTTTAGTTTTCCCAATTTATACGCCCATGAGTGGAAGTGCCCTATGCTCTCCAAGCTGTGTCTTTTAGATGTTTCAGAACACACCGTACCCTTCTCCAGAGTGGCTATTGGCAATTTACATCCCACCCATCAGCGTAGCAAGGCTCCCATTTCTCCATGGCCGGTCCTGCATTTCTGGTTTGGACACTTTTTTCCGCATGGCCCTTTTGCCCGCTGGGAAGCGAGACTTCTGTGGAGCGCTGATTTGCCTTTCCAGGTTGCTTGGTTGGCCAAAAAGGGCGTATGCGTTTTTTCCTGAATATATTCAGGAAAAAACGCATACGCCCTTTTTGGCCAAGGGCATCATTGTCCACGTTTTGCCGCTTTTCATGTGCTTTCAAGGCGATTCGAATCTACCTCCTGAAATCTGTTTCCTGCAATTCTGCCTTGCTTTCAAAGCCTCTTCGTTGCCTTCCCTTAATATATTTGTGGACGAGAGGTATCATTTAAAACTCTGCAGGTTTGTGAATTGCAGGGCCCCTGAGCTCCATTTTTCTACTCGCTTTTTTGGGAGCTGGCCGCAAAAGCGCAGGATTGCTTCAGGCCCTCTTCTGGTTCTGGGGGGCAGGCTGAGCTTGTGCTTAATTCTTCTTCCTGATGGGAAAATAGAGTGACCCGTGCCTGTCCCAACACCTAGAGCTAGTCTCTCATTGGTTCCCCCTCTTCCCCTTCATCCTCAGAACAAATTGCAACCTGTACGGAACAGGAGGTTAAAGGTGCTGATTCTCCAAGGAGGGAGATGGCTAGTAAATCGGCTGGAATGGCGAACCCGAGCAAAGGAGATGAGAAATGAGGTGCGTTTCAGAAAAGTTTCCCGATCACACGGTGTACCATCTTCTGGGTTTCTCATGCCTGTTTTCGATGTAGGAAGATGCCCTTGAACCTGGAGATTTGGGACCCATGGGATGGGTACCATGCAGTATTACTTGAAAGGGTCTGCGTTGGCTCACCCAACCTCACCGAACCTCTCAGCCCCAACAGTGTCCACCCTTATGTCTCAATCAGCTGTGGGTCTAGATATGGTCAATCCAGGTTGCATCACAGCCCCTAAACGAATTTTGTAAGAATTTCTCTCTCTTTCACTGTCTTTGTTTCACTGGTTTTTAAAAGTAATTTATTATTATAATGGGGTTTAGCTGCTTTTCACGGCTGTGTTTATGCCGCTTTACACCCCCTTGACTCACTTACAGAGAGATATCAATACATAGGTTTGAAGATTCTTACTAGTCAGATATATTCTTGTGCGGTGAATAGGGGGTGTTGAGTCCAGTTCACTGAGCAAGGAATAGGTCTTGTCTCTTACATATTGGGTTTATGGAACGGTATCTGAGCTAATTTGAAACCATTGTTTTATGCATCACCCCACCTCACCTTTCCCGTTCAGCAGCCATAGTGTGTTTCCTAAACGTGTGACTCTGTTCTGTTTTGCAATTCAGTTCAAGTGTAGCGGTTTTTACATTCCCTCTATAAGTGATATCTTAGGATAAGTGTCTTTTTCTGTGTGACTTATTTCACTTAGAATCTTCGTACCTAACTCCACTCATTGTGCTGCTACTAGCCTTATGACGTTGATTTCATGGCTGACTGATATTCCATTGTACATGAGGACCACAACTTCTTTATCCATTTTTCTCTTTCCTAGGATATTTAAGGTGTAATGAAGTGGGCGTTCTTGTCAACAGAGCAGCCCTAAACTTTGGGGTGCCTGTGTCTTGCTGATTTTTAGTTTTCCCAATTTATACGCCCTTGAGTGGAAGTGCCCTATGCTCTCCAAGCTGTGTTGTTTAGATGTTTCAGAACACACCGTACACTTCTCCTGAGTGGCTGTTGGCAATTTACATCCCACCCATCAGCGTAGCAAGGCTCCCATTTTTCCATGGCCGTTCCTTCTTTTCTGGTTTGGACACTTTTTTCCGCATGGCCCTTTTGCCCGCTGGGAAGCGAGAATTCTTTGGAGCGCTGATTTGCCTTTCCAGGTTGCTTGGTTGGCCAAAAAGGGCGTATGCGTTTTTTCCTGAATATATTCAGGAAAAAACGCATACGCCCTTTTTGGCCAAGGGCATCATTGTCCACGTTTTGCCGCTTTTCATGTGCTTTCAAGGCGATTCGAATCTACCTCCTGAAATCTGTTTCCTGAAATTCTGCCTTGCTTTCAAAGCCTCTTCGTTGCCTTCCCTTAATATATTTGTGGACGAGAGGTATCATTTAAAACTCTGCAGGTTTGTGAATTGCAGGGCCCCTGAGCTCATTTTTTCAACTCGCTTTTTTGGGAGCTGGCCGCAAAAGCGCAGGATTGCTTCAGGCCCTCTTCTGGTTCTGGGGGGCAGGCTGAGCTTGTGCTTAATTCTTCTTCCTGATGGGAAAATAGAGTGACCTGTGCCTGTCCCAACACCTAGAGCTAGTCTCTCATTGGTTCCCCCTCTTCCCCTTCATCCTCAGAACAAATTGCAACCTGTACGGAACAGGAGGTTAAAGGTGCTGATTCTCCAAGGAGGGAGATGGCTAGTAAATCGGCTGGAATGGCGAACCCGAGCAAAGGAGATGAGAAATGAGGTGCGTTTCAGAAAGCTTTCCCGATCACAAGGTGTACCATCTTCTGGGTTTCTCATGCATGTTTTCGATGTAGGAAGATGCCCTTGAACCTGGATATCTGGGACGCATGGGATGGGTACCATGCAGTATTACTTGAAAGGGTCTGCGTTGGCTCACCCAAGCTCACCGAACCTCTCAGCCCCAAGAGTGTCCACCCTTATGTCTCAATCAGCTGTGGGTCTAGATATGGTCAATCCAGGTTGCATCACAGCCCCTGAACGAATTTTGTAAGAATTTCTCTCTCTTTCTCTGTCTTTGTTTCACTGGTTTTTAAAAGTATTTTATTTTTATAATGGGGTTTAGCTGCTTTTCACGGCTGTGTTTAGGCCCCTTTACACCCCCTTGACTCACTTACACACAGATATCAATACATAGGTTTGAAGATTCTTACTAGTCAGATATATTCTTGTGCGGTGAATACGGGGTGTTGTGTCCAGTTCACTGAAAAAGGAATAGGTCTTGTCTCTTACATATTGGGTTTATGGAACGGTATCTGAGCTAATTTGAAACCCTTGTTTTATGCATCACCCCACCTCACCTTTCCCGTTCAGCAGCCATAGTGTGTTTCCTAAACGTGTGACTCTGTTCTGTTTTGCAATTCAGTTCAAGTGTAGCGGTTTTTACATTCCCTCTATAAGTGATATCTTAGGATAAGTGTCTTTTTCTGTGTGACTTATTTCACTTAGAATCGTCGTACCTAAATCCACTCATCGTGCTGCTACTAGCCTTATGACGTTGATTTCATGGCTGAGTGATATTCCATTGTACATGAGGACCACAACTTCTTTATCCATTTTTCTCTTTCCTAGGATATTTAAGGTGTAATGAAGTGGGGGTTCTTGTCAACAGAGCAGCCCTAAACTTTGGGGTGCCTGTGTCTTGCTGATTTTTAGTTTTCCCAATTTATACGCCCATGAGTGGAAGTGCCCTATGCTCTCCAAGCTGTGTCTTTTAGATGTTTCAGAACACACCGTACACTTCTCCAGAGTGGCTGTTGGCAATTTACATCCCACCCATCAGCGTAGCAAGGCTCCCATTTCTCCATGGCCGGTCCTGCATTTCTGGTTTTGACACTTTTTTCCGCATGGCCCTTTTGCCCGCTGGGAAGCGAGACTTCTTTGGAGCGCTGATTGGCCTTTCCAGGTTGCTTGGTTGGCCAAAAAGGGCGTATGCGTTTTTTCCTGAATATATTCAGGAAAAAACGCATACGCCCTTTTTGGCCAAGGGCATCATTGTCCACGTTTTGCCGCTTTTCATGTGCTTTCAAGGCGATTCGAATCTACCTCCTGAAATCTGTTTCCTGCAATTCTGCCTTGCTTTCAAAGCCTCTTCGTTGCCTACCCTCAATATATTTGTGGACGAGAGGTATCATTTAAAACTCTGCAGGTTTGTGAATTGCAGGGCCCCTGAGCTCCATTTTTCAACTCGCTTTTTTGGGAGCTGGCCGCAAAAGCGCAGGATTGCTTCAGGCCCTCTTCTGGTTCTGGGGGGCAGGCTGAGCTTGTGCTTAATTCTTCTTCCTGATGGGAAAATAGAGTGACCCGTGCCTGTCCCAACACCTAGAGCTAGTCTCTCATTGGTTCCCCCTCTTCCCCTTCATCCTCAGAACAAATTGCAACCTGTACGGAACAGGAGGTTAAAGGTGCTGATTCTCCAAGGAGGGAGATGGCTAGTAAATCGGCTGGAATGGCGAACCCGAGCAAAGGAGATGAGAAATGAGGTGCGTTTCAGAAAAGTTTCCCGATCACACGGTGTACCATCTTCTGGGTTTCTCATGCCTGTTTTCGATGTAGGAAGATGCCCTTGAACCTGGAGATTTGGGACCCATGGGATGGGTACCATGCAGTATTACTTGAAAGGGTCTGCGTTGGCTCACCCAACCTCACCGAACCTCTCAGCCCCAAGAGTGTCCACCCTTATGTCTCAATCAGCTGTGGGTCTAGATATGGTCAATCCAGGTTGCATCACAGCCCCTAAACGAATTTTGTAAGAATTTCTCTCTCTTTCACTGTCTTTGTTTCACTGGTTTTTAAAAGTAATTTATTATTATAATGGGGTTTAGCTGCTTTTCACGGCTGTGTTTATGCCGCTTTACACCCCCTTGACTCACTTACAGAGAGATATCAATACATAGGTTTGAAGATTCTTACTAGTCAGATATATTCTTGTGCGGTGAATAGGGGGTGTTGAGTCCAGTTCACTGAAAAAGGAATAGGTCTTGTCTCTTACATATTGGGTTTATGGAACGGTATCTGAGCTAATTTGAAACCCTTGTTTTATGCATCACCCCACCTCACCTTTCCCGTTCAGCAGCCATAGTGTGTTTCCTAAACGTGTGACTCTGTTCTGTTTTGCAATTCAGTTCAAGTGTAGCGGTTTTTACATTCCCTCTATAAGTGATATCTTAGGATAAGTGTCTTTTTCTGTGTGACTTATTTCACTTAGAATCGTCGTACCTAACTCCACTCATTGTGCTGCTACTAGCCTTATGACGTTGATTTCATGGCTGACTGATATTCCATTGTACATGAGGACCACAACTTCTTTATCCATTTTTCTCTTTCCTAGGATATTTAAGGTGTAATGAAGTGGGCGTTCTTGTCAACAGAGCAGCCCTAAACTTTGGGGTGCCTGTGTCTTGCTGATTTTTAGTTTTCCCAATTTATACGCCCTTGAGTGGAAGTGCCCTATGCTCTCCAAGCTGTGTTGTTTAGATGTTTCAGAACACACCGTACACTTCTCCTGAGTGGCTGTTGGCAATTTACATCCCACCCATCAGCGTAGCAAGGCTCCCATTTCTCCATGGCCGTTCCTTCTTTTCTGGTTTGGACACTTTTTTCCGCATGGCCCTTTTGCCCGCTGGGAAGTGAGAATTCTTTGGAGCGCTGATTTGCCTTTCCAGGTTGCTTGGTTGGCCAAAAAGGGCGTATGCGTTTTTTCCTGAATATATTCAGGAAAAAACGCATACGCCCTTTTTGGCCAAGGGCATCATTGTCCACGTTTTGCCGCTTTTCATGTGCTTTCAAGGCGATTCGAATCTACCTCCTGAAATCTGTTTCCTGCAATTCTGCCTTGCTTTCAAAGCCTCTTCGTTGCCTTCCCTTAATATATTTGTGGACGAGAGGTATCATTTAAAACTCTGCAGGTTTGTGAATTGCAGGGCCCCTGAGCTCATTTTTTCAACTCGCTTTTTTGGGAGCTGGCCGCAAAAGCGCAGGATTGCTTCAGGCCCTCTTCTGGTTCTGGGGGGCAGGCTGAGCTTGTGCTTAATTCTTCTTCCTGATGGGAAAATAGAGTGACCTGTGCCTGTCCCAACACCTAGAGCTAGTCTCTCATTGGTTCCCCCTCTTCCCCTTCATCCTCAGAACAAATTGCAACCTGTACGGAACAGGAGGTTAAAGGTGCTGATTCTCCAAGGAGGGAGATGGCTAGTAAATCGGCTGGAATGGCGAACCCGAGCAAAGGAGATGAGAAATGAGGTGCGTTTCAGAAAGCTTTCCCGATCACAAGGTGTACCATCTTCTGGGTTTCTCATGCATGTTTTCGATGTAGGAAGATGCCCTTGAACCTGGATATCTGGGACGCATGGGA
This sequence comes from Balaenoptera acutorostrata, assembly GCF_949987535.1. Classification (NCBI taxonomy): domain Eukaryota; kingdom Metazoa; phylum Chordata; class Mammalia; order Artiodactyla; family Balaenopteridae; genus Balaenoptera; species Balaenoptera acutorostrata. The sequence goes on from NW_026646402.1 coordinate 438,080, forward strand.
TGGGTACCATGCAGTATTACTTGAAAGGGTCTGCGTTGGCTCACCCAAGCTCACCGAACCTCTCAGCCCCAAGAGTGTCCACCCTTATGTCTCAATCAGCTGTGGGTCTAGATATGGTCAATCCAGGTTGCATCACAGCCCCTGAACGAATTTTGTAAGAATTTCTCTCTCTTTCTCTGTCTTTGTTTCACTGGTTTTTAAAAGTATTTTATTTTTATAATGGGGTTTAGCTGCTTTTCACGGCTGTGTTTAGGCCCCTTTACACCCCCTTGACTCACTTACACACAGATATCAATACATAGGTTTGAAGATTCTTACTAGTCAGATATATTCTTGTGCGGTGAATACGGGGTGTTGTGTCCAGTTCACTGAAAAAGGAATAGGTCTTGTCTCTTACATATTGGGTTTATGGAACGGTATCTGAGCTAATTTGAAACCCTTGTTTTATGCATCACCCCACCTCACCTTTCCCGTTCAGCAGCCATAGTGTGTTTCCTAAACGTGTGACTCTGTTCTGTTTTGCAATTCAGTTCAAGTGTAGCGGTTTTTACATTCCCTCTATAAGTGATATCTTAGGATAAGTGTCTTTTTCTGTGTGACTTATTTCATTTAGAATCGTCGTACCTAAATCCACTCATCGTGCTGCTACTAGCCTTATGACGTTGATTTCATGGCTGAGTGATATTCCATTGTACATGAGGACCACAACTTCTTTATCCATTTTTCTCTTTCCTAGGATATTTAAGGTGTAATGAAGTGGGGGTTCTTGTCAACAGAGCAGCCCTAAACTTTGGGGTGCCTGTGTCTTGCTGATTTTTAGTTTTCCCAATTTATACGCCCATGAGTGGAAGTGCCCTATGCTCTCCAAGCTGTGTCTTTTAGATGTTTCAGAACACACCGTACACTTCTCCAGAGTGGCTGTTGGCAATTTACATCCCACCCATCAGCGTAGCAAGGCTCCCATTTCTCCATGGCCGGTCCTGCATTTCTGGTTTTGACACTTTTTTCCGCATGGCCCTTTTGCCCGCTGGGAAGCGAGACTTCTTTGGAGCGCTGATTGGCCTTTCCAGGTTGCTTGGTTGGCCAAAAAGGGCGTATGCGTTTTTTCCTGAATATATTCAGGAAAAAACGCATACGCCCTTTTTGGCCAAGGGCATCATTGTCCACGTTTTGCCGCTTTTCATGTGCTTTCAAGGCGATTCGAATCTACCTCCTGAAATCTGTTTCCTGCAATTCTGCCTTGCTTTCAAAGCCTCTTCGTTGCCTACCCTCAATATATTTGTGGACGAGAGGTATCATTTAAAACTCTGCAGGTTTGTGAATTGCAGGGCCCCTGAGCTCATTTTTTCAACTCGCTTTTTTGGGAGCTGGCCGCAAAAGCGCAGGATTGCTTCAGGCCCTCTTCTGGTTCTGGGGGGCAGGCTGAGCTTGTGCTTAATTCTTCTTCCTGATGGGAAAATAGAGTGACCTGTGCCTGTCCCAACACCTAGAGCTAGTCTCTCATTGGTTCCCCCTCTTCCCCTTCATCCTCAGAACAAATTGCAACCTGTACGGAACAGGAGGTTAAAGGTGCTGATTCTCCAAGGAGGGAGATGGCTAGTAAATCGGCTGGAATGGCGAACCCGAGCAAAGGAGATGAGAAATGAGGTGCGTTTCAGAAAGCTTTCCCGATCACAAGGTGTACCATCTTCTGGGTTTCTCATGCATGTTTTCGATGTAGGAAGATGCCCTTGAACCTGGATATCTGGGACGCATGGGATGGGTACCATGCAGTATTACTTGAAAGGTTCTGCGTTGGCTCACCCAAGCTCACCGAACCTCTCAGCCCCAAGAGTGTCCACCCTTATGTCTCAATCAGCTGTGGGTCTAGATATGGTCAATCCAGGTTGCATCACAGCCCCTGAACGAATTTTGTAAGAATTTCTCTCTCTTTCTCTGTCTTTGTTTCACTGGTTTTTAAAAGTATTTTATTTTTATAATGGGGTTTAGCTGCTTTTCACGGCTGTGTTTAGGCCCCTTTACACCCCCTTGACTCACTTACACACAGATATCAATACATAGGTTTGAAGATTCTTACTAGTCAGATATATTCTTGTGCGGTGAATACGGGGTGTTGTGTCCAGTTCACTGAAAAAGGAATAGGTCTTGTCTCTTACATATTGGGTTTATGGAACGGTATCTGAGCTAATTTGAAACCCTTGTTTTATGCATCACCCCACCTCACCTTTCCCGTTCAGCAGCCATAGTGTGTTTCCTAAACGTGTGACTCTGTTCTGTTTTGCAATTCAGTTCAAGTGTAGCGGTTTTTACATTCCCTCTATAAGTGATATCTTAGGATAAGTGTCTTTTTCTGTGTGACTTATTTCATTTAGAATCGTCGTACCTAAATCCACTCATCGTGCTGCTACTAGCCTTATGACGTTGATTTCATGGCTGAGTGATATTCCATTGTACATGAGGACCACAACTTCTTTATCCATTTTTCTCTTTCCTAGGATATTTAAGGTGTAATGAAGTGGGGGTTCTTGTCAACAGAGCAGCCCTAAACTTTGGGGTGCCTGTGTCTTGCTGATTTTTAGTTTTCCCAATTTATACGCCCATGAGTGGAAGTGCCCTATGCTCTCCAAGCTGTGTCTTTTAGATGTTTCAGAACACACCGTACACTTCTCCAGAGTGGCTGTTGGCAATTTACATCCCACCCATCAGCGTAGCAAGGCTCCCATTTCTCCATGGCCGGTCCTGCATTTCTGGTTTTGACACTTTTTTCCGCATGGCCCTTTTGCCCGCTGGGAAGCGAGACTTCTTTGGAGCGCTGATTGGCCTTTCCAGGTTGCTTGGTTGGCCAAAAAGGGCGTATGCGTTTTTTCCTGAATATATTCAGGAAAAAACGCATACGCCCTTTTTGGCCAAGGGCATCATTGTCCACGTTTTGCCGCTTTTCATGTGCTTTCAAGGCGATTCGAATCTACCTCCTGAAATCTGTTTCCTGCAATTCTGCCTTGCTTTCAAAGCCTCTTCGTTGCCTACCCTCAATATATTTGTGGACGAGAGGTATCATTTAAAACTCTGCAGGTTTGTGAATTGCAGGGCCCCTGAGCTCCATTTTTTAACTCGCTTTTTTGGGAGCTGGCCGCAAAAGCGCAGGATTGCTTCAGGCCCTCTTCTGGTTCTGGGGGGCAGGCTGAGCTTGTGCTTAATTCTTCTTCCTGATGGGAAAATAGAGTGACCCGTGCCTGTCCCAACACCTAGAGCTAGTCTCTCATTGGTTCCCCCTCTTCCCCTTCATCCTCAGGACAAATTGCAACCTGTACTGAACAGGAGGTTAAAGGTGCTGATTCTCCAAGGAGGGAGATGGCTAGTAAATCGGCTGGAATGGCGAACCCGAGCAAAGGAGATGAGAAATGAGGTGCGTTTCAGAAAAGTTTCCCGATCACACGGTGTACCATCTTCTGGGTTTCTCATGCCTGTTTTCGATGTAGGAAGATGCCCTTGAACCTGGAGATTTGGGACCCATGGGATGGGTACCATGCAGTATTACTTGAAAGGGTCTGCGTTGGCTCACCCAACCTCACCGAACCTCTCAGCCCCAACAGTGTCCACCCTTATGTCTCATTCAGCTGTGGGTCTAGATATGGTCAATCCAGGTTGCATCACAGCCCCTAAACGAATTTTGTAAGAATTTCTCTCTCTTTCACTGTCTTTGTTTCACTGGTTTTTAAAAGTAATTTATTATTATAATGGGGTTTAGCTGCTTTTCACGGCTGTGTTTATGCCGCTTTACACCCCCTTGACTCACTTACAGAGAGATATCAATACATAGGTTTGAAGATTCTTACTAGTCAGATATATTCTTGTGCGGTGAATAGGGGGTGTTGAGTCCAGTTCACTGAGCAAGGAATAGGTCTTGTCTCTTACATATTGGGTTTATGGAACGGTATCTGAGCTAATTTGAAACCATTGTTTTATGCATCACCCCACCTCACCTTTCCCGTTCAGCAGCCATAGTGTGTTTCCTAAACGTGTGACTCTGTTCTGTTTTGCAATTCAGTTCAAGTGTAGCGGTTTTTACATTCCCTCTATAAGTGATATCTTAGGATAAGTGTCTTTTTCTGTGTGACTTATTTCACTTAGAATCGTCGTACCTAACTCCACTCATTGTGCTGCTACTAGCCTTATGACGTTGATTTCATGGCTGAGTGATATTCCATTGTACATGAGGACCACAACTTCTTTATCCATTTTTCTCTTTCCTAGGATATTTAAGGTGTAATGAAGTGGGGGTTCTTGTCAACAGAGCAGCCCTAAACTTTGGGGTGCCTGTGTCTTGCTGATTTTTAGTTTTCCCAATTTATACGCCCATGAGTGGAAGTGCCCTATGCTCTCCAAGCTGTGTCTTTTAGATGTTTCAGAACACACCGTACACTTCTCCAGAGTGGCTGTTGGCAATTTACATCCCACCCATCAGCGTAGCAAGGCTCCCATTTCTCCATGGCCGGTCCTGCATTTCTGGTTTGGACACTTTTTTCCGCATGGCCCTTTTGCCCGCTGGGAAGAGAGACTTCTTTGGAGCGCTGATTGGCCTTTCCAGGTTGCTTGGTTGGCCAAAAAGGGCGTATGCGTTTTTTCCTGAATATATTCAGGAAAAACCGCATACGCCCTTTTTGGCCAAGGGCATCATTGTCCACGTTTTGCCGCTTTTCATGTGCTTTCAAGGCGATTCGAATCTACCTCCTGAAATCTGTTTCCTGCAATTCTGCCTTGCTTTCAAAGCCTCTTCGTTGCCTTCCCTTAATATATTTGTGGACGAGAGGTGTCATTTAAAACTCTGCAGGTTTGTGAATTGCAGGGCCCCTGAGCTCCATTTTTCAACTCGCTTTTTTGGGAGCTGGCCGCAAAAGCGCAGGATTGCTTCAGGCCCTCTGCTGGTTCTGGGGGGCAGGCTGAGCTTGTGCTTAATTCTTCTTCCTGATGGGAAAATAGAGTGACCCGTGCCTGTCCCAACACCTAGAGCTAGTCTCTCATTGGTTCCCCCTCTTCCCCTTCTTCCTCAGAACAAATTGCAACCTGTACGGAACAGGAGGTTAAAGGTGCTGATTCTCCAAGGAGGTAGATGGCTAGTAAATCGGCTGGAATGGCGAACACGAGCAAAGGAGATGAGAAATGAGGTGCGTTTCAGAAAACTTTCCCGATCACACGGTGTACCATCTTCTGGGTTTCTCATGCATGTTTTCGATGTAGGAAGATGCCCTTGAACCTGGAGATCTGGGACCCATGGGATGGGTACCATGCAGTATTACTTGAAAGGGTCTGCGTTGGCTCACCCAAGCTCACCGAACCTCTCAGGCCCAAGAGTGTCCACCCTTATGTCTCAATCAGCTGTGGGTCTAGATATGGTCAATCCAGGTTGCATCACATCCCCTGAACGAATTTTGTAAGAATTTCTCTCTCTTTCTCTGTCTTTGTTTCACTGGTTTTTAAAAGTAATTTATTTTTATAATGGGGTTTAGCTGCTTTTCACGGCTGTGTTTATGCCGCTTTACACCCCCTTGACTCACTTACAGAGAGATATCAATACATAGGTTTGAAGATTCTTACTAGTCAGATATATTCTTGTGCGGTGAATAGGGGGTGTTGAGTCCAGTTCACTGAAAAAGGAATAGGTCTTGTCTCTTACATATTGGGTTTATGGAACGGTATCTGAGCTAATTTGAAACCCTTGTTTTATGCATCACCCCACCTCACCTTTCCCGTTCAGCAGCCATAGTGTGTTTCCTAAACGTGTGACTCTGTTCTGTTTTGCAATTCAGTTCAAGTGTAGCGGTTTTTACATTCCCTCTATAAGTGATATCTTATGATAAGTGTCTTTTTCTGTGTGACTTATTTCACTTAGAATCGTCGTACCTAAATCCACTCATCGTGCTGCTACTAGCCTTATGACGTTGATTTCATGGCTGAGTGATATTCCATTGTACATGAGGACCACAACTTCTTTATCCATTTTTCTCTTTCCTAGGATATTTAAGGTGTAATGAAGTGGGGGTTCTTGTCAACAGAGCAGCCCTAAACTTTGGGGTGCCTGTGTCTTGCTGATTTTTAGTTTTCCCAATTTATACGCCCATGAGTGGAAGTGCCCTATGCTCTCCAAGCTGTGTTTTTTAGATGTTTCAGAACACACCGTACACTTCTCCAGAGTGGCTGTTGGCAATTTACATCCCACCCATCAGCGTAGCAAGGCTCCCATTTCTCCATGGCCGGTCCTGCATTTCTGGTTTGGACACTTGTTTCCGCATGGCCCTTTTGCCCGCTGGGAAGCGAGACTTCTGTGGAGCGCTGATTGGCCTTTCCAGGTTGCTTGGTTGGCCAAAAAGGGCGTATGCGTTTTTTCCTGAATATATTCAGGAAAAAATGCATACGCCCTTTTTGGCCAAGGGCATGATTGTCCACGTTTTGCCGCTTTTCATGTGCTTTCAAGGCGATTCGAATCTACCTCCTGAAATCTGTTTCCTGCAATTCTGCCTTGCTTTCAAAGCCTCTTCGTTGCCTTCCCTTAATATATTTGTGGACGAGAGGTATCATTTAAAACTCTGCAGGTTTGTGAATTGCAGGGCCCCTGAGCTCCATTTTTCAACTCGCTTTTTTGGGAGCTGGCCGCAAAAGCGCAGGATTGCTTCAGGCCCTCTTCTGGTTCTGGGGGGCAGGCTGAGCTTGTGCTTAATTCTTCTTCCTCATGGGAAAATAGAGTGACCCGTGCCTGTCCCAACTCCTAGAGCTAGTCTCTCATTGGTTCCCCCTCTTCCCCTTCATCCTCAGGACAAATTGCAACCTGTACGGAACAGGAGGTTAAAGGTGCTGATTCTCCAAAGAGGGAGATAGCTAGTAAATCGCCTGGAATGGCGAACCCGAGCAAAGGAGATGAGAAATGAGGTGCGTTTCAGAAACCTTTCCCGATCACACGGTGTACCATCTTCTGGGTTTCTCATGCATGTTTTCGATGTAGGAAGATGCCCTTGAACCTGGAGATTTGGGACCCATGGGATGGGTACCATGCAGTATTACTTGAAAGGGTCTGCGTTGGCTCACCCAACCTCACCGAACCTCTCAGCCCCAAGAGTGTCCACCCTTATGTCTCAATCAGCTGTGGGTCTAGATATGGTCAATCCAGGTTGCATCACAGCCCCTAAACGAATTTTGTAAGAATTTCTCTCTCTTTCACTGTCTTTGTTTCACTGGTTTTTAAAAGTAATTTATTTTTATAATGGGGTTTAGCTGCTTTTCACGGCTGTGTTTATGCCGCTTTACACCCCCTTGACTCACTTACAGAGAGATATCAATACATAGGTTTGAAGATTCTTACTAGTCAGATATATTCTTGTGCGGTGAATAGGGGGTGTTGAGTCCAGTTCTCTGAAAAAGGAATAGGTCTTGTCTCTTACATATTGGGTTTATGGAACGGTATCGGAGCTAATTTGAAACCCTTGTTTTATGCATCACCCCACCTCACCTTTCCCGTTCAGCAGCCATAGTGTGTTTCCTAAACGTGTGACTCTGTTCTGTTTTGCAATTCAGTTCAAGTGTAGCGGTTTTTACATTCCCTCTATAAGTGATATCTTATGATAAGTGTCTTTTTCTGTGTGACTTATTTCACTTAGAATCGTCGTACCTAAATCCACTCATCGTGCTGCTACTAGCCTTATGACGTTGATTTCATGGCTGAATGATATTCCATTGTACATGAGGACCACAAATTCTTTATTCATTTTTCTCTTTCCTAGGATATTTAAGGTGTAATGAAGTGGGGGTTCTTGTCAACAGAGCAGCCCTAAACTTTGGGGTGCCTGTGTCTTGCTGATTTTTAGTTTTCCCAATTTATACGCCCATGAGTGGAAGTGCCCTATGCTCTCCAAGCTGTGTCTTTTAGATGTTTCAGAACACACCGTACCCTTCTCCAGAGTGGCTGTTGGCAATTTACATCCCACCCATCAGCGTAGCAAGGCTCCCATTTCTCCATGGCCGGTCCTGCATTTCTGGTTTGGACACTTTTTTCCGCATGGCCCTTTTGCCCGCTGGGAAGCGAGACTTCTGTGGAGCGCTGATTTGCCTTTCCAGGTTGCTTGGTTGGCCAAAAAGGGCGTATGCGTTTTTTCCTGAATATATTCAGGAAAAAACGCATACGCCCTTTTTGGCCAAGGGCATCATTGTCCACGTTTTGCCGCTTTTCATGTGCTTTCAAGGCGATTCGAATCTACCTCCTGAAATCTGTTTCCTGCAATTCTGCCTTGCTTTCAAAGCCTCTTCGTTGCCTTCCCTTAATATATTTGTGGACGAGAGGTATCATTTAAAACTCTGCAGGTTTGTGAATTGCAGGGCCCCTGAGCTCCATTTTTCAACTCGCTTTTTTGGGAGCTGGCCGCAAAAGCGCAGGATTGCTTCAGGCCCTCTTCTGGTTCTGGGGGGCAGGCTGAGCTTGTGCTTAATTCTTCTTCCTCATGGGAAAATAGAGTGACCCGTGCCTGTCCCAACACCTAGAGTTAGTCTCTCATTGGTTCCCCCTCTTCCCCTTCATCCTCAAGACAAATTGCAACCTGTACGGAACAGGAGGTTAAAGGTGCTGATTCTCCAAGGAGGGAGATGGCTAGTAAATCGGCTGGAATGGCGAACCCGAGCAAAGGAGATGAGAAATGAGGTGCGTTTCAGAAACCTTTCCCGATCACACGGTGTACCATCTTCTGGGTTTCTCATGCATGTTTTCGATGTAGGAAGATGCCCTTGAACCTGGAGATTTGGGACCCATGGGATGGGTACCATGCAGTATTACTTGAAAGGGTCTGCGTTGGCTCACCCAACCTCAACGAACCTCTCAGGCCCAAGAGTGTCCACCCTTATGTCTCAATCAGCTGTGGGTCTAGATATGGTCAATCCAGGTTGCATCACAGCCCCTGAACGAATTTTGTAAGAATTTCTCTCTCTTTCACTGTCTTTGTTTCACGGGTTTTGAAAAGTAATTTATTTTTATAATGGGGTTTATCTGCTTTTCACGGCTGTGTTTATGCCGCTTTACACCCCCTTGACTCACTTACAGAGAGATATCAATACATAGGTTTGAAGATTCTTACTAGTCAGATATATTCTTGTGCGGTGAATAGGGGGTGTTGAGTCCAGTTCACTGAAAAAGGAATAGGTCTTGTCTATTACATATTGGCTTTATGGAACGGTATCTGAGCTAATTTGAAACCCTTGTTTTATGCATCACCCCACCTCACCTTTCCCGTTCAGCAGCCATAGTGTGTTTCCTAAACGTGTGACTCTGTTCTGTTTTGCAATTCAGTTCAAGTGTAGCGGTTTTTACATTCCCTCTATAAGTGATATCTTAGGATAAGTGTCTTTTTCTGTGTGACTTATTTCACTTAGAATCGTCGTACCTAACTCCACTCATCGTGCTGCTACTAGCCTTATGACGTTGATTTCATGGCTGAGTGATATTCCATTGTACATGAGGACCACAACTTCTTTATCCATTTTTCTCTTTCCTAGGATATTTAAGGTGTAATGAAGTGGGGGTTCTTGTCAACAGAGCAGCCCTAAACTTTGGGGTGCCTGTGTCTTGCTGATTTTTAGTTTTCCCAATTTATACGCCCATGAGTGGAAGTGCCCTATGCTCTCCAAGCTGTGTTTTTTAGATGTTTCAGAACACACCGTACACTTCTCCAGAGTGGCTGTTGGCAATTTACATCCCACCCATCAGCGTAGCAAGGCTCCCATTTCTCCATGGCCGGTCCTGCATTTCTGGTTTGGACACTTTTTTCCGCATGGCCCATTTGCCCGCTGGGAAGCGAGACTTCTTTGGAGCGCTGATTTGCCTTTCCAGGTTGCTTGGTTGGCCAAAAAGGGCGTATGCGTTTTTTCCTGAATATATTCAGGAAAAAACGCATACGCCCTTTTTGGCCAAGGGCATCATTGTCCAGGTTTTGCCGCTTTTCATGTGCTTTCAAGGCGATTCGAATCTACCTCCTGAAATCTGTTTCCTGCAATTCTGCCTTGCTTTCAAGCCTCTTCGTTGCCTTCCCTTAATATATTTGTGGACGAGAGGTATCATTTAAAACTCTGCAGGTTTGTGAATTGCAGGGCCCCTGAGCTCCATTTTTCAACTCGCTTTTTTGGGAGCTGGCCGCAAAAGCGCAGGATTGCTTCAGGCCCTCTTCTGGTTCTGGGGGGCAGGCTGAGCTTGTGCTTAATTCTTCTTCCTGATGGGAAAATAGAGTGACCCGTGCCTGTCCCAACTCCTAGAGCTAGTCTCTCATTGGTTCCCCCTCTTCCCCTTCATCCTCAGGACAAATTGCAACCTGTACGGAACAGGAGGTTAAAGGTGCTGATTCTCCAAGGAGGGAGATGGCTAGTAAATCGGCTGGAATGCGAACCCGAGCAAAGGAGATGAGAAATGAGGTGCGTTTCAGAAAGCTTTCCCGATCACACGGTGTACCATCTTCTGGGTTTCTCATGCATGTTTTCGATGTAGGAAGATGCCCTTGAACCTGGAGATTTGGGACCCATGGGATGGGTACCATGCAGTATTACTTGAAAGGGTCTGCGTTGGCTCACCCAACCTCACCGAACCTCTCAGGCCCAAGAGTGTCCACCCTTATGTCTCAATCAGCTGTGGGTCTAGATATGGTCAATCCAGGTTGCATCACAGCCCCTGAACGAATTTTGTAAGAATTTCTCTCTCTTTCACTGTCTTGGTTTCATGGGTTTTGAAAAGGAATTTATTTTTATAATGGGGTTTAGCTGCTTTTCACGGCTGTGTTTATGCCGCTTTACACCCCACCCCTTGACTCACTTATAGAGAGTTATCAATACATAGGTTTGAAGATTCTTACTAGTCAGATATATTCTTGTGCAGTAAATAGGGGTTGTTGAGTCCAGTTCACTGAGCAAGGAGTAGGTCTTGTCTATCACATATTGGGTTTATGGAACGGTATCTGAGCTAATTTGAAACCCTTGTTTTATGCATCACCCCACCTCAACTTTCCCGTTCAGCAGCCGTAGTGTGTTTTCTAAACGTGTGACTCTGTTCTGTTTTGTAATTCAGTTCAAGCGTAGCGGTTTTTACATTCCTTCTATAAGTGATATCTTATGATAAGTGTCGTTTTCTGTGTGACTTATTTCACTTAGAATCATCGTACCTAAATCCACTCATCGTGCTGCTACTAGCCTTATGACGTTGATTTCATGGCTGAGTGATATTCCATTGTACATGAGGACCACAAATTCTTTATCCATTTTTCTCTTTCTTAGGATATTTAATGTGTAATGAAGTGGGGGTTCTTGTCAACAGAGCAGCCCTAAACTTTGGAGTGCCTGTGTCTTGCTGATTTTTAATTTTCCCAATTTATACGCCCATGAGTGGAAGCGCCCTATGCTCTCCAAGCTGTGTTTTTTAGATGTTTCAGGACACACTGTGCACTTCTCCAGAGTGGCTGTTGGCAATTTACATCCCACCCATCAGCGTAGCAAGGCTCCCATTTCTCCATGGCCGGTCCTGCATTTCTGGTTTGGACACTTTTTTCTGCATGGCCCTTTTGCCCGCTGGGAAGCCACACTTTTTTGGAGCACTGATTTGCCTTTCCAGGTTGCTTGGTTGGCCAAAAATGGCGTATGTGTTTTTTCCTGAATATATTCAGGAAAAAACGCATATGCCCTTTTTGGCTAAGGGCATCATTGTCCACGTTTTGCCGCTTTTCATGTGCTTTCAAGGCGATTCGAATCTACCTCCTGAAATCTGTTTCCTGCAATTCTGCCTTGCTTTCAAAGCCTCTTCGTTGCCCTTCCTCAATATATTTGTGGAAGAGAGTTATCATTTATAACTCTGCAGGTTTGTGAATTGCAGTGCCCCTGAGCTCCATTTTTCAAGTCGCTTTTTTGGGAGCTGGCTGCAAGAGTGCAGGATTGCTTCAGGACCTATTCTGGTTCCGGTGGGCAGGCTAAGCCTGTGGTTATTTCTTCTTCCTGATGGCAAAATAGAGTGACCTGTGCCTGTCCCAACACCTAGAGCTAGTCTCTCATTGGTTCCCCCTCTTCCCGTTCATCCTCAGGACAAATTGCAACCTGTACGGACCCGGAGGTTAAAAGGTGCTGATTCTCCAAGGAGGGAGATGGCTATTAAAGCGGCTGGAATGGCCAACCCGAGCACAAGGAGATGAGAAATGAGGTGCGTTTTAGAAACCTTTCCCGATCACACGGTGTACCATCTTCTGGGTTTCTCATGCCTGTTTTTGATGTAGGAAGATGCCCTAGAACTTGGAGATTTGGGGCCCATGGGATGGGTACCTGCAGTATTACTGTAAAGGGTCTGCGTTGGCTCACCCAACCTCACCAAACCTCTCAGCCCCAGGAGTGTCCAACCTTAGGTCTCAAAGAGCTGTGGGTCTAGATAAGGTCAATCCAGGTTGCATCACAGCCCCTGAACGAATTTTGTAAGAATTTCTCTCTCTTTCACTGTCTTTGTTTCACTGGTTTTGAAAAGTAATTTATTTTTATAATGGGGTTTAGCTGCTTTTCACAGCTGTGTTTATGCCGCCTTACACCCCATTGACTCACTTACAGACAGATATCAATACATAGGTTTGAAGATTCTTACTATTCAGATATATTCTTGTGTGGTGAATAGGGGGTGTTGAGTCCAGTTCAGTGAGCAAGGAGTAGGTCTTGTCTATTACATATTGGGTTTATGAAACGGTATCTGAGCTAATTTGAAACCCTTGTTTTATGCATCACCCCACCTCACCTTTCCCGTTCAGCAGCCATAGTGTGTTTTCTAAACGTGTGACTCTGTTCTGTTTTGTAATTCAGTTCAAGCGTAGCGGTTTTTACATTCCCTCTATAAGTGATATCTTGTGATAAGTGTCTTTTTCTGTGTGACTTATTTCACTTAGAATCGTCGTACCTAAATCCACTCATCGTGCTGCTACTAGCCTTATGACGTTGATTTCATGGCTAAGTGATATTCCATTGCACATAAGGACCACAACTTCTTTATCCATTTTTCTCTTTCCTAGGATATTTAAGGTGTAATGAAGTGGGGGTTCTTGTCAACAGAGCAGCCCTAAACTTTGGAGTGCCTGTGTCTTGCTGATTTTTATTTTCCCAATTTATACGCCCATGTGTGGAAGTGCCCTATGCTCTCCAAGCTGTGTTTTTTAGATGTTTCAGGATACACCGTACACTTCTCCAGAGTGGCTGTTGGCAATTTACATCCCGCCCATCAGCGTAGCAAGGCTCCCATTTCTCCATGGCCGGTCCTGCATTTCTGGTTTGGACACTTTTTTCCGCATGGCCCTTTTGCCCGCTGGGAAGCCAGACTTCTTTGTAGTGCTGATTGGCCTTTCTAGGTTGCTTGGTTGGCCAAGAAGGGCGTATGCGTTTTATCCTGAATATATTGAGGAAAAAACACATACGCCCTTTTTGGCCAAGGGCATCTTTGTTCACGATTTGCCGCTTTTCATGTGCTTTCAAGGCGATTCGAATCTACCTCCTGAAATCTGTTTCCTGCAATTCTGCCTTGCTTTCAAATCCTCTTCGTTGCCTTCCCTCAATATATTTGTGGACGAGAGTTATCATTTATAACTCTGCAGGTTTGTGAATTGCAGTGCCCCTGAGCTCCATTTTTCAAGTCGCTTTTTTGGGAGTTGGCCGCAAAAGTGCAGGATTGCTTCAGGACCTATTCTGGTTCCGGTGGGCAGGCTAAGCCTGTGGTTAATTCTTCTTCCTGATGGCAAAATAGAGTGACCTGTGCCTGTCCCAACACCTAGAGCTAGTCTCTCATTGGTTCCCCCTCTTCCCGTTCATCCTCAGGACAAATTGCAACCTGTACGGAACAGGAGGTTAAAGGTGCTGATTCTCCAAGGAGGGAGATGGCTAGTAATGCGGCTGGAATGGCCAACCCGAGCAAAAGGAGATGAGAAATGAGGTGTGTTTTAGAAACCTTTCCCGATCACACGGTGTACCATCTTCTGGGTTTCTCATGCATGTTTTCGATGTAGGAAAATGCCCTTGAACTTGGAGATTTGGGACCCATGGGATGGGTACCATGCAGTATTACTTTAAAGGGTCTGTGTTGGCTCACCCAACCTCACCAAACCTCTCAGCCCCAAGAGTGTCCACCCTTATGTCTCAATCAGCTGTGGGTCTAGATATGGTCAATCCAGGTTGCATCACAGCCCCTGAACGAATTTTGTAAGAATTTCTCTCTCTTTCACTGTGTTTGTTTCACGGGTTTTGAAAATTAATTTATTTTTATAATGGGGTTTAGCTGCTTTTCATGGCTGTGTTTATGCCGCCTTACACCCCCTTTACTCACTTACAGAGAGATATCAATACATAGGTTTGAAGATTCTTACTAGTCAGATATATGCTTGTGCAGTGAATAGGGGGTGTTGAGTCCAGTTCACTGAGCAAGGAGTAGGTCTTGTCTATTACATATTGGGTTTATGGAACGGTATCTGAGCTAATTTGAAACCCTTGTTTTATGCATCACCCCACCTCACCTTTCCCGTTTAGCAGCCATAGTATGTTTTCTAAATGTGTGACTCTGTTCTGTTTTGCAATTCAGTTCAAGTGTAATGGATTTTAGCTTCCCTCTATAAGTGATATCTTATGATAAGTGTCGTTTTCTGTGTGACTTATTTCACTTAGAATCGTCGTACCTAAATCCACTCATCGTGCTGCTACTAACCTTATGACGTTGATTTCATGCCTGAGTGATATTCCATTGTACATGAGGACCACAACTTCTTTATCCATTTTTCTCTTTCCTAGGATATTTAAGGTGTAATGAAGTGGAGTTTCTTTTAACCAGAGCAGTACTAAGCTTTGGGTTGCCTGTGTCTTTTTGATTTTTAGTTTTCCCAATTTATACGCCCATGAGTGGAAGTGCCCTATTCTTTCTAGCTCTGTTTTTTAGATGTTTTAGGAAACACCATACCCTTCTCCAGACTCGCCATTGGCAATTTACATCCCGCCCATCAGTGTAACAAGGCTCCCTTTCCTCCTTGGCCTCTCCTGGATTTCTTGGTTTTACACTTTTTTAGGAAGTTCCTTTTGACCGATGGGAAGTGAGACCTCTTTGTAGTGCTGATTTGCATTTCCGGCTTGCTTGGTTTGCCAATAAGGGCCTATGCGTTTTTTTTTTTAATTTATTCAGGAAAAAACGCATACGCCCTTTTTGGCCAAGTGCATCCTTGTCGACGTTTGGCCGCTTTTCATGTGCTTTAGTGGCTATTCGAATCTAACTCCTGAAATTTGTTTCCTGCAATTCTGCCTTGCTTTCCAATCCTTTTCGTTTCCTTCCCTCAAGATAGTTTTGGTCGATAATTATAATTTAAAACTCTGCAGGTTTGTGAATTGCAGTGCCCCTGAGCTCCATTTTTCAACTCGCTTTTTGGGAGCTTCCCGCAGAGCCGCTGGTTTGCTTCTGGCCCTGCTCTGGTTCTCAGTGGCAGGCTAAGCCTTTGCTTAATTCTTCTTCCTGATTGGAAATTAGAGTGACATGTGCCTGTCCGAGCATCTAGGGCTTGGCTCTCCTTGTTTCTCCTCCTTCCCCTTTTTCCTTAGGACAAATTCCAAATTCTGTGCAACTGGATGTTGAAGGTGCTGACATCCTCAAGTGGGGAGATTTTAAGGAAAAAGGCTGGAGGGGTGAATCCAACAACCAGGAAATTAGGAGTTTTGGTTCCTTTTCCAAAATCTTCCTGATCCAACCGTGTTCCATCTTCTGGGTGTCACAGGCATGTTTTAGCTGTAGGAAAGGTCCCATGTATGTAAGGCGAACACCAGGGATTTTTCCAAATCAGTGTCTCCCCAAGCTCCAATCTGGGGAATTTTTAAGCTACTGGTACATGTGTGTTCATTAAGGGACTTGGGCTGTAGGCAGAGTCCGAACTTTAGATGATTGAAGTCTTCAGGTTCAGAAACGCTCACCATCGGCCTCCTTTAGTTTCCATTTTATCTGTAGTTGATAGATGATGTCGATAGAGATATCTATTGTTTTTCAGATTATTTCCCCTTAGGGGTCATTAAAAAATATTGAGTATAGTTCCCTGTGCTATACAGTAGATCCTTGTTGATGATATATTTTATACATAGCAGTGTGTATATGTTAATCCGAAACTGTTAATTTATCCCTCCTCCCACCTTTCCCCTTTGGTAATAAAAAAATATAAGATTTTATACTTCTCAGAAATCTAGGAGCTGAAAGAGAGGTATCATTTTCAATGGAAAATCATTCAAAACAAGGTTGAAACTTCAACCAAGATTATTAGATGTACATCCTTGGAAAGAAATCACTGCATTTCACTACTGTTGACCTGACAAATAAGACAAACCCCTCCACTGAACTTCCTTATAATAAAGTGATGGGAATATCAAATGGAAGTGTTAGAAACATCTTATTTTACACGAGCCTTATACACTGCTCTATGTTAATTACAGTTTGGCTCACACATCTGTTCATTGAAGTTACAATGTTCTCAAATTCTGTTACTGATCCTGCAGAGTGGGCCCCAACAAGGGTGTCCCTGCCCAGTGTCATTGGAGCCAACAGATCGAGACTGACTTTGGTTCAGAAGCAAAGGAAAACTTTATATTTTAATCAGAGAATGGAGAGGTGAGAGTGTGTGCTCCCCTGCGGGTTGTGGGCCGGGCTGCTGTGTAGGGATCCTGTCAGCATCAGCCGGAGGGAGGGGGCAGAGCTCTCGAGGGCCGGGTTGGCTGGAGCTCAGGCTCTATGTCGCAGAGTCTGCACAGGGCCCCACGAGCTGAGGTGTCGGCCCAGCCATTTTGCACTAGGAAATCGGGTCTGAAGTGCCGGGTGTGGGACCTCTGCATGTGGAAACCTAGGAGCAAGTGAAATTAGACAAAGTACAAAGGACAAAATGGTTAGACTTTATTTTATTGCCCAGATTCTATTTTTATCTCCCAGGAATTTTTAATGGGCTTTGCCAGTGACAAAGCCCTCCTCTGCCTTTTGTCCCATTCCTCATTCGTGGGGCACTGAGGGTGCAGACACCTCTTCTGTAAATGCTTCGTGCTGAGTTGGGTGTCCTCATACCTGGGGGGAGGGGCAGGACTTCTCTCCAGCAGCCTCCAGGTGAGGTGGATTGTCCCCAGGCCTCCTCCCTCACTGCTCGTCTGCCTGAGCACCAGCATTGGAAGTTTCATAGATTCTAATGACCTTTAAGGGTCCAGGAAAGAGATGTTCAGAGACGTTGCGGGGGGGTGGGCGGTTTTACCCTGCTCCACATTGGTTCGACCCCCTTAGGCTGACGGTTTCTGCCAGCCTAGATGCTCTGACCAGTAGTCTGCGCTTTCTTCAGTTAGGCCACTGAATTAACGTACAAACAGCACCAGGTATCAGAGCCCTGCTTGCTCAACTCCCAGACAGTCCAGGGCTGGTGGTGATCCAGGACCATGACGGTCACTCAGTCAACGGCCTTTTGAAGTAGCCAGGAGTACAGCCGGTCTCATTGGCCTCCGTCACCGCGGTGTCTGTAGGCTTTTCTATGGTGGCAGCGTTATTTACGGTTCCCCTGCCAAGTTTATTAGCTCCGCTCTGGGTGCAGTAAGTCCTGTAAGCAATAGTCTGCTCTTTTGGGGCACACTCTTGTTGTTTTCTGAGAGAAACTCCAGGTCAAGTGACGGTCACACGAGTCGTCATGGGGGCCCATTGCCCCCGGTTGTCTCTCTGGAGGTTGGTGTTGGACGGCCTCCTCACTCGAGGTCATTGTGCCCACGGAGCAATCCCTGCAACTTCAGGGCATGGTGGGTGGTTAGGATCACCAAGTGGCATCCTTTACCCTTACGAGGGAGCTGGACTTGCGGGCTGCTGATTTCCAGGTTTTTAGATACCCCCAGTATCCTGGTCAGATGGGGTGGCTGGCCAATGCCTGGAGGGCATTCTTGCATTGTTCCATTTCAAGTGGTCCCAGTTTTTGCACTAATACTCCAAGGGCGATTCGCCTTGGACCAGGAATGTAAAGGTCAAAGGGTTTAGCTAACTTAAGGAGGTCCAGGGCAAGGGTCTGAATTGACTGCACTTTCCCTTCTTGAAAGGCCTCTTCTGGATTCTATTCAAAAGGATCATCATCTTTTCCTTTCAGTGTTTCATATAGAGGCCCAGTTATTGGACTGTAGTTAGGGATCCAGATGCAGCAAACCCCGGTCTCCCCAGGAACCCCTAAGCTGTCTTCTAGTTTTAGGAAGGGTGAGGCTGCAAATGGCTTCTTCCCTTTCCTGGGGTGGGCTTCTCCGACCTTCTGTGTGAATGAAACCCAGGAAGGTCACCTTAGTTTGTGATATTTGAGCCTTTTTCTTGGACACCTTCTATCTTTTATTGGCTAGGTAGTTCAGAGGCCTCCTTAGTCGGGCTGGTGATCAGAATGTCATCTGCATATTGAAGGAGGGTTCCCTTCTCCAGAGGTAGATCTTTTAGGTCTTTAGCTAACGTTTCCCAAAAGATGGTGTGGGGATTTTTGAACCCCTGGGGCAGGACGGCCCAGCAGCATTGTTTTTGTTGTATGTTGAGTCCTGCCACTCACAGCCAAAATTTCTTGTGACTCTGGGACTAATGGAATACAGAAGAAGGCATCATTGAAGTCTAATACAGAATACCATGTCCTGGTGGATGGTAGAATGACCAGCAGGGTGTAGGAATTTGGAACTACTAGATGTATATCCTCTGTGGCTTCACTGACTGTCCTGTCGTCCTCTACCAGGTACCCAGCAGCCCACGGGGCTCTTGTGGTCAGGCCCCTCCCAGGATATGGAGCTCACCTGGGCAGGTACCCAGCAGCCCATGGGACTCTCGGTGTTAGGCCACTCCCAGGATATGGAGTTCACCTGGGCATGTACCCAGCAACCCATGGGGCCCTCATGGTCAGGCCCCTCCCAGGATATGGAGCTCACCTGGGCAGGTATGCAGCAGCCCACAGGGCTCTCGTGGGCAGGCCCCTCCCTGGATATGGAGCTCCCCTGGACAGGTACCCTGGCAGGGCTGGGCACACAGGAACCGTGCACATAGCCCTCATTGCAGAGCACCCCCAGCACAACTGTAGCTCAGAGCTGACACAGAGCACCTCAGAGCAGAGCTTGAACTAACAAACAGCAGCTCCAACAGGTCTGTGACCCTAGGCTTCACTCTGTGCGCCCTCCCTCTGCCTGGTCTTCCAGGGGCTTCCACTGCAGCTGGGGCACCAGGCCTCTGTCTCCACCCACCACCCCTCCTCTCCCTGACTCCTGCGTTCCTCTCATTAGCAGAGGGTCTTCTTGAAGTTGTCTCCCACTCATGAACCAGATAAAATGATTAGAAAACAAGCCAGGGCTGCCGCCCCTTATCTATCCTGACTCTCGGGACCCTACACCTGTTCCTTGGATCTGGCCGGTGCAGCAAGGCACATTTTCTGCAACTCTGAGCCCCTGAGGGGCGAGGATTGGCTGACCTGGGCAGCCTGACCCGGCCGGCCAGCCCTTCCCAGGTGTGCCTGGGTTGAGGTCAATATAAACACCCCTCCAGGCAGCAAAAGCCTCTGCAGCTGTGCCTGACGCCATATTCTCTGCCCCGTCCGCAGTCTCGGGGTTGGGATGGTGGGAGGGAGTAGGGCCCACGGCTCTATGAGTGGCCCGGTGTGACTGGGGCTCTGCTGGACTTCCTGCAGGAGTTGCCGGGCTGCCACCTGCTAAAGAGGAGGATGTGTCACCCATACTTGCTGCTGGAATTTCTCCCCGGGCAGAGGTGAGGAAGGAAAAAAGCAGTGGGGACCGGGACAGGAGGGGTACCTCAGGCAGGGAAATGGAAAGCTTCCAGATGAGTGCCCGGGGCCAGGACCATCCTGGCTGGCCTGCAGGCACCAAGTCGGCCTGCGTGTCCAAGCCCCTTCCTCTAGCTTTTAAAGTCTTTGCACACATTCAGGTGTTTTACCTGGGAAGGGTGGGAAAAGTTCAGCAGCAACTGGCCTGGGGCTCAGCTCACATTTACTCAGAGACGCCTCCTCACGGTCCCCCAGCTTTGCAATGAGGACGCTCCTTGTGTTGGGGCTGCTGGCTGCATGGGAAATGATTCCCCACCTGTGACCAACTTCAGAATTGTTTACCACTGGAGCAAGTGCCCTGATAGGGTTTTCCTCTGTATGACCAGTGGGTTCTGTTTTTGTTTTTTTCTTTTTTGGTTCAAGGTAAGTTTTATTCCTCTTTTTGTATTTATGGATATAAGCATGGAAATAATTCATTCATACAAATACGTCTATGGGAAGGACAGAACTTTTTTTCTGTTTTATTTTTTTAAGTATTAATTATTTTTTAATTTTTGAATTTATTTTATTCATTTTTTTATACAGCAGGTTCTTATTGGTTATCTATTTTATACATATAAGTGTATATATGTCAATCCCAGGCTCGCAATTCATCCCACCACCACCACCCTGCCACTTTCCCCCCTTGGTGTCCATACATTTGTTCTATACATCTGTGTCTCTATTTCTGCCTTGCAAACCGGTTCATCTGTACCATTTTTTCTAGGTTCCACATGTATGCGTTAATATACGATATTTGTTTTTCTCTTTCTGACTAACTTCACTCTGTATGACAGTCTCTAGATCTATCCACGTCTCTACAAATGACCCAATTTCATTCCTTTTTATGGCTGAGAAATATTGCATTTTATATATGTAGCACATCTTTTACGTTCGTCTGTCTATGGGCACTTAGGTTGCTTCCATGACCTGGCTATTGTAAATAGTGCTGCAGTGAACATTGTGGTGAATATGTCTTTTTTATTTTTTTTTTGAATATGTCTTTTTGAATTATGGTTTTCTCTGGGTATATGGCCAGTAGTGGGATTGCTGGGTCATATGGTAATTCTATATTTAGTTTTTTAAGGAACCCCCATACTGTTCTCCATAGTGACTGTATCAACTTACATTCCCACAAATAGTGTAAGAGGGTTCCCTTTTCTCCACACCCTCTCCAGCATTTGTTGTTTGTAGATTTTCTGATGATGCCCATTCTAACTCGTGTGAGGTGATAACTCATTGTAGTTTTGGTTTATATTTCTCTAATAATTAGTGATGTTGAGCAGCTTTTCATGTGCTTCTTGGTCATCTGTATGTCTTCTTGGGACAAATGTCTATTTACGTCATCTGCCCATTTTTGGATTGGGTTGTTTGTTTTTTTACTGTTGAGCTGTATGAGCTGTTTATATACATTGGAGATTAATCCTTTGTCCATTGATTCGTTTGCAAATATTTTCTCCCATTCTGAGGGTTGTCTTTTCGTCTTGTTTGTAGTTTCCTTTGCTTTGCAAAAGCTTTTAGGTTTCATTTGCTCCCATTTGTTTATTATTGTTTTTTATTCCATTACTCTAGGAGGTGGATCAAAAACGACCTTGCTGTGATTTATGTCAAAGAGTATTCTTCCTATGTTTTCCTCTAAGAGTTTTCTAGTGTCCGGTCTTACATTTTGGTCTCTAATGCATTTTGAGTTTATTTTTTGTGTATGGTGTTAGGGAGTGTTCTAATTTCATTCTTTTACATGTAGCTGTCCATTTTTCCCAGCACCACTTATTGAAGAGACTGTCTTTTCTCCATTGTATATCCTTGCCTCCTTTGTCATAGATTAGTGGGTCATAGGTGTGTAGGTTTATCTCTGGGCTTTCTTTTTTTTTTTTTTTCTTTTACATCTTTATTGGAGTATAATTGCTTTACAATTGTGTGTTAGTTTCTGCTGTATAAAAAAGTGAATCAGCTATGCGTATACATATAACACCATATCCCCTCCCTCTTGCACCTCCCTCTCACTCCCTTATCCCACCCTTTTAGGTGGTCACAAAGCACAGACCTGATCTCCCTGTGCTATGTGGCTGCTTCCCAGTAGCTATCAATTTTACATTTGGTAGTGTATATATGTCCATACCACTCTCTCACTTTGTCCCAGCTTACCCTTCCCCCTCCCCATGTCCTCAAGTCCTTTCTCTACGTCTGTGTCCTTAATCCTTTCCTGCCCCTAGGTTCTACATAAACTTTTTTTTTTAGATTCCATATATATGTGTTAGCATACAGTGTTTGTTTTTCCCTTTCTGACTTACTTCACTCTGTAGGACAGACTCTAGATCCATCCACCTCACTAAAAATAACTCAATTTCGTTTCTTTTTATGGCTGAATCATGTTCCATTGTATATATGTGCCACATCTTCTTTATCCATTTATCTGTTGATGGACACTTAGGTTGCTTCCATGTCCTGGCTATTGTAAATAGAGCTACAGTGAACATTGTGGTACATGACTCTTTTTGAATTATGGTTTTCTCAGGGTAAATGTCCAGGAGTGGGTTTGCTGGGTTGTATGGTAGTTCTATTTTTAGTATTTAAGGAACCTTCATACCGTTCTCCCTAGTGGCTATATCAATTTACATTCCCACCAACAGTGCAAGAGGGTTCCCTTTTCTCCAATTAATGCCTCTCCAGCATTTATTATTGGTAGATTTTTTGATGATGGCCATTCTGACTGGTGTGAGGTGATACCTCGCTGTAGTTTTGATTTGCATTTCTCTAATGATTAGTGATGTTCAGCATCCTTTCATGTGTTTGTTGGCAACCTGTATATCTTCTTTGGAGAAATGTCTATTTAGGTCTTCTGCCCATTTTTGGATTGGGTTGTTTGGTTTTGTGATATTGAGCTACATGAGCTGCTTTTTGGAGATTAATCCTTTGCCATTTGCTTCATTTGAAAATATTTTCTCCCATTCTGATGGTTGTCTTTTCATCTTGCTTATGTTTTCCTTTGCTGTGCAAAAGAATTTATGTTTCATTAGGTCCCATTTTTTAATTTTTGTTTTTATTTCCATTTCTCTAGGAGGTGGGTCAAAAAGGATCTTGCTGTGATTTATGTCATAGACTGTTCTGCTTATGTTTTCCTCTAAGAGTTTTATAGTGGCTGGTCTTATATTTAGGTCTCTAATCCATTTTGAGTTTATTTTTGTGTATGGTGTTAGGGAGTGTTCTAATTTCATTCTTTTACATGTAGCTGTCCAGTTTTCCCAGCACCACTTACTGAAGACACTGTCTTTTCTCCGTTGTACACCCTTGCCTCCTTTGTCATAGATTAGTTAACCATAGGTATGTGGGTTTATCTCTGTGCTTTCTATCCTGTTCTATTGACCTATATTTCTGTTTTTGTGTCAGTACCATATTATCTGATTACTGTAGCTTTGTAATATAGTCTGAAGTCTGGAAGTCTGATTCCTCCAGCTCTTTTTTTTCCCCCTCAAGACTGCTTTGGCTATCCAGGGTCTTTTGTGTCTCCCTACAAATTTTAAGATTTTTTTTTTCTTGTTCTGTAGAAAATGCCAAAAGTATTTTGATCAGGATTGCATTAAATCTGTAGATTGCTTTGGGTAGTATAGTCATTTTCACAATATTGATTCTTCTAATCCAAGAACATGGTATATGTCTCCATCTGTTTATATCATCTTTGATTTCTTTCATCAGCGTCTTATAGTTTTCTGAGTACAGGTCTTTTACTTCCTTAGGTAAGTTAATTCCTAGGTATTTTATTCTTTTTGTTGCAGTGGTAATGGGATTGTTTCCTTAATTTCTCTTTCTGATCTTTCATTGTTAGTGTATAGGAATGCAAGCAATTTCTGTGCATTAATTTTGTATCCTGCAACTTTACCAGATTCATTGATTAGCTCCAGTGGTTTTCTGGTGGCATCTTTAGGATTCTCTATCTATGATATCATGTCATCTGCAAACAGTGACAATTTTACTCCTTCTTTTCCTTTTTGTATTCCTTTTATTTCTTTTTCTTCTCTGATTGCCATGGCTAGGACTTCCAAAACTATGTTGAATAGCAGTGGTGAGAGTGGACATCCTCGTCTTGTTCCTGATCTTAGAGGAAACGCTTGCAGTTTTTCACCATTGAGAATGGTGTTTGCTGCAGGTTTGTCATATATGGCCTTTATTATGTTGAGGTAGTTTCCCTCTATGCCCACACTCTGCAGAGTTTTTATCGTAAATGGGTGTTGAATTTTCACAAAATCTTTTCCTTCATCTATTGAGATGATCATATGGTTTTATTCTACAATTTGTTAATATGGTGTATCACATTGATTTGTGTATATTGAAGAATCCTTGCATCCCTGGGATACACCCCACTTGATCATGGTGTATGATCCTTTTAATGTGTTGTTCAATTCTGTTTGCTAGTATTTGGTTGAGGATTTTTACATCTATATTCATCAGTGATATTGGTCTATAATTTTCTTTCCTTGTAGTATCTCTGTCTGATTTTGGTATCAGGGTGATGGTGGTCTGATAGAATGAGTTTGGGAGTGTTCCTTCCCCTGCAATTGTTTTGAAGAATTTGAGAAGGTTGGGTGTTAGCTCTTCCCTAATGTTTGATAGAATTCACCTGTGATGCCATCTGGTTCTGGACTTTTGTTTGTTGGAAGATTTTTAATCACAGTTTCAAATTCATTGCTTGTGATAGGTTTGTTCATATTTTCTATTTCTTCCTGGTTCAGTCTTGGAAGGTTATCCCTTTCTAAGAATTTGTCCATTTCTTCCAGGTTGTCCATTTTATTGGCATAGAGTTGCGTGTAGTAGTCTCTTAGGATGCTTTGTATTCCTGTGGTGTCTGTTGTAACTTCTCCTTTTTCACTTCTAATTTTGTTGATTTGAGTCCTCTCCCTCTTTTTCTTGAGTCTGGCTAAAGGTTGATCATTATTGCTTATCTTCTCAAAGAACCAGCTTTTAGGTTTATTGATCTTTGCTTTCGTTTTCTTTGTTTCTATTTCATTTATTTCTGCTCTGATCTTTAAGATTTCTTTCCTTCTACTAACTTTGGGTTTTGTTCTTCTTTCTCTAGTTCCTCTAGGTGTAAGGTTAGATTGTTTATTTGAGATTTTTCTTGTTTCTTGAGGTAGGCTTGTATTGCTATAAACTTCCCTCTTAGAACTGCTTTTGCCGCATCCCATAGGTTTTGGATCATCATGTTTTTGTTGTCATTTTTCTCTAGGTAGTTTTTGATTTCCTCTTTGATTTCTTCAGTGATCTCTTGGTTATTTAGTAACGCATTGTTTAGCCTCCATGTGTTTGTGTTTTTTACGGTTTTTTTCCGTGTAATTGATTTCTAATCTCATAGCATTGTGGTCGGAACAGCTGCTTGACATGATTTCAGTTTTCTTAAATTTACTGAGGCTTTGTGATCCAAGATGTGATCTATCCTGGAGAATGTTCCGTGTGCAGTTAAGAAGAACGTGTAATCTGCTGTTTTTGGATGGAATGACCTATAAATATCAATTAACTCTATCTGGTCTATTGTGTCATTTAAAGCTTGTGTTTCCTTATTAATTTTCTGTCTGGCTGATCTCCACTGGTATAAGTGAGCTGTTAAAGTCCCCCACTATTATTGTGTTACTGTTGATTTCCTCTTTTATAGCTGTTAGCAGTTGCCTTATACATTGAGGTGCTCCTATGTTGGGTACATATATATTTATAATTGTTATATCTTCTTCTTGGATTGATCCCTTGACCATTATGTAGTGTCTTTCCTTGTCTCTTGTAACATTCTTTATTTTAAAGTCTATTTTATCTGATATGAGTATTGCTACTCCAGCTTTCTTTTGATTTTCATTTGCATAGAGTATATTTTTCCATCGCCTCACTTTCAGTCTGTATGTGTCCCTAGGTCTGAAATGGGTCTCTTGTAGACAGCATATATATGGGTCTTGTTTTTGTATCCATTCAGCGAGCCTGTGTCTTTTGGTTGGAACATTTAGTGCATTCACGTTTAAGGTAATTATCGATATGTATGTTCCTATTACTATTTTCTTAATTGTTATGGGGTTGTCTTGGTGGGTCCTTTTCTTCTCTTGTGTTTCCCACTTAGAGAAGTTCCTTTAGCATTTGGTGTAAAGCTGGTTTCATGGTGCTGAATTCTCTTAGCTTTTGCTTGTCTGTAGGGCTTTTGATTTCTCCATCAAATATGAATGAGATCTTTGCAGGGTGGAGTAATCTTGGTTGTAGGTTCTTCCCTTTCATCACTTTAAATTGATCATGCCACTCCCTTCTGGCTTGTAGATATTCTGCTGAGAAATCAGCTGTTATCCTTATGGGAGTTCCCTTGTATGTTATTTGTCATTTTTCCCTTGCTGCTTTCAATAATTTTTCTTTGTCGTTAATTTTTGTCAATTTGATTACTATGTGTCTTGTCATTTTTCTCCTTTGGTTTATCCTGCCTGGGACTCTCTGTGCTTCTGGACTTGGGTGGCTATTTCTTTTCCCATGCTAGGGAAGTTTTTGACCATAATCTCTTCAAATATATTCTCGGGTCCTTTCTCTCTCTTCTCCTTCTGGGATCCCTATCATGCGAATGTTGTTGTGTTTAATGTTGTCCCAGAGGACTCTTGGGGTGTCTTCATTTATTTTCATTCTTTTTCTTTATTCTGTTCCATGGCAGTGATTTCCACCTTTCTGTCTTCCAGGTCACTTATCCGTTCTTCTGCCACAGTTATTCTGCTACTGATTCCTTCTAGTATATTTTTTCATTTCAGTTATTACATTGTTCACCTCTGTTTGTTTGTTCTTTAATTCTTCTAGGTGTTTGTTCCTTAATTCTTCTAGGTCTTTGTTAAACATTTCTTGTGTCTTCTCGATCTTTGCCTCCTTTCTTTTTCCAAGGTCTTGGCTCAACTTCACTATCATTATTCTGAATTCTTTTTCTGGAAGGTTCCCTATCTCCACGTCATTTCGTTTTTTTTTTTTTTCCTGGGGTTTTATCTTGTTCCTTGATCTGGTATAAAGTCCTCTGCCTTTTCATTTTGTCTATCTTTCTGTGAATGTGGTTTTCCTTCCACAGGCTGCAGAATTGTAGTTCTTCTTGCTTCTGCTGTCTGCTCTCTGGTGGATGAGTCTATCTTAGAGGCTTGTGCAAGCTTCCTGATGGGAGGGACTGGTGGTGGGTAGAGCTGGGTGTTGCTTTGGTGGGCAGAGCTTTAATCCGCTTGTCTGCGGATTAAATAAAACTTTAATAAAAAGTTTAATCCGCTTGTCTGCTGATGCATGGGGCTGGGTTCCCTCCCTGTTGGTTGTTTGGCCTGAGGCGACCCAGCACTGGAGCCTACCTTGCTCTTGGTGGGGCTAATGGCGGACTCTGGGAGGGCTCACACCAAGGAGTATTTCCCAGAACTTCTGCTGCCAGTGTCGTTGTCCTCACGGTGAGCCACAGCCACAGCCACCACCTGCCTCTGCAGGAGACCCTCTAAAAGTAGCAGGTAGTTCTGGTCATTCTCCTACAGGGTCACTGCTTCTTCCCCTGGGTCCTGATGTGCACACTACTTTGTGTGTGCCCTCCAAGAGTGGAGTATCTGAGTGGAGTTGAGACTCTGAGACTCTGCGTGGAGTCACACAGACTCTGGGTCCTGTGAAGCTTCGATGTTTTGTGGTTCTCGAAATCCTATAGGAGACGGTCCACAGCAGGTGAAGCTAATGTTGTCAGTAGAGGTGTTGAAGCCAAAGATCTGCAGTTCCGACTAGAGGTGCCGATGTACATACAGGACAAAATCATCTCGTGTGAATGTAGTTCAGGCATGTTTAAGATGAATGCAGTCATGTTAATGCCTACCATATTCTATCTTGAGCCTCTCCTCAGGGACCCCCTCCTCAGTTCCTGAGGCTCCTGTAAGTCATGTACAAGGGACTGGAGAGTGGGCTCTGTCCAGTCTGAGCCCTGAGTTACCCTGTGTGTATCTTAGGATGCTTTGTATTTCTGTGGTGTCTGTCTGTTGTAACATCATCTCTTTCATTTCAGATTTATTTGGGCCCTCTCTTTTTAAAAAAACATACTACTGTTGTCTTTTATTCTTTACAGAAGTTTAATAAGTGTTTGATCTACTATCCTTACCCTATGTATACTTTTTGCAGTGAGATTTTTACTTTTCTTTGTTTCCTTGTTACTATCAATAATTAGTGAGACTTCTTTTAAGCTACCTTCAACATTGCTTATAAAGCTGCTTTATTAGTGATGACAGAGCCTTAATGGAAGTCATGTTCTGGTTGTAAATTAGAATGCAATGTGCCAGCAAAAAGCCCCTTAAGTTTATGTCTCATTACTTCTTGTTCTTTTTTTAATTTAATTTTTATTTTTTGTCAGAGCAAATTTGATTAAAATGTTTTGTTTCTTCTAGGTGTGCAAGATGTGGTTCTTTTAAACATATACATATATCTATTCTTCTTTGCATCATTTTCCCATGTAGGTTATGACACAATGTTGAGCAGTCTTGTCTTGGTATTACATAGGTCTTTGGTGATTACATATTTCACATGTGTTTCTATATCTATCTTAACCCCAATATCCTAATGTATCCAATCCTCACACCTATCCATTTGCTGAACCATAAGTTTGTTTAATGAATCTGTGATTGCATTTCTCTGTGGAAATATCTTCATTGGTATGAATTTTTAGCTAAGACCTATAAGTGATATTATAGGATATGTGTCTTTGGCTTTCTGACTTAGTACAATTTGCCTGATTACCTCAAGAATCATACATGGTGCTGCAAATGGCATTGTTTCATTTTTTTCCCTGGCTAATATTCCATCTGTACGTGTACCAGTTCTTCTTTGGCCACGCACCTCTTGATGGACTTTCTGGTTGCCTCCATGTCTTGGCTATTGTAATACTGCTGCAATGCATATTTTCTTGCCTGTGTCTTTCCAGTTCTATCTTCTTATGTTATAGGCCAAGGAGTGGGCTTGCTGTATCATATGGTAGCTCAGTGTGTACGTTTTAAAGGCACCACCATTCAGTTCTCATTAGTGGCTCTTTCCAGGTTACGTCCCACTTAAAATTGAGGGTATGCATTTCTCCAAAACACCTTCAATATTTATTGTTTGTAGTTTTCTTGCTGATGGTTATTCTAACAGGTGCGAGCTGATACCTCTCTGTGGTTGAATTTGCATGTGTCCCAAAATCTGTTGAAATTGAGCTTTAAAGCATGCCCTTTCTATTTATCAAACTGTGATTACAGCTTAGTTCTTCAAAGTGTTTTCTTAAAGTAAGTGTCACATTTTGAAAATTTTTGGCCATTACCTCCCTCAAGACATTTTGAAGGCAGGTTTCATTTACAGCCCTGAAGTACTTGTTCATATGAAGTGACCATTAGCACAGGTTTGAAAGCTGCTTTGGTAGGTAACGGCCGGAGGGCGGGAGCCTTTCCACATTCCCCAATCTGGTAACTAGGGAAGGAGCCTTCAGCCCCAAAAGTGTCCACCCTTATGACTCATCCAGCTGTGGAACTAGATATGGTCAATCTAGGTTGCATCACAGCCCCTGAATGAATTGTGTGAGAATTTCTCTCTCTTTCAAAGTCTTTGTTTCATGGGTAATTAAAAGTAGTTTATTTTTATAATGGGGTTTAGCTGCTTTTCACTGCTGTGTTTATGCCGCTTTACACCCACTTGACTCACTTACAGAGAGATATCAATACATAGGTTTTAAGATTCTTACTTGTCAGATGTAGTCTTGTGCGGTGAATAGGGGGTGTTGAGTCCAGTTCACTGAGCAAGGAGTAGGTCTTGTCTATTACATATTGGGTTTATGGAACGGTATCTGAGATAATTTGAAACGCTTGTTTTATGCATCACCCCACCACACCTTTCCCCTTCAGCAGCCATAGTGTGTTTTCTAAATGTGTGACTCTGTTCTGTTTTGTAATTCAGTTCAAGTGTAACGGTTTTTACATTCCCTCTGTAAGTGATATCTTATGATAAGTGTCTTTTTCTGTGTGACTTATTTCACTTAGAATCTTCGTACCTAAATCCATTCATCATGCTGCTACGACTCTTATGACATTGATTTCATGGCTGAGAGATATTCCATTGTATATGAGGACCCAAATTCTTTATCCATTTTTCTCTTTCCTAGGATATTTAAGGTGTAATGAAGTGGGGGTTCTTGTCAACAGAGCAGCCCTAAACTTTGGGGTGCCTGTGTCTTGCTGATTTTTAGTTTTCCCAATTTATACGCCCATGAGTGGAAGTGCCCTATGCTCTCCAAGCTGTGTTTTTTAGATGTTTCAGGACACACCCTACACTTCTCCAAAGTGGCTGTTGGCAATTTATATCCCGCCCATCAGCGTAGCAAGGCTCCCATTTCTCCATGGCCGGTCCTGAATTTTTGGATTTGACACTTTTTTCCGCATGACCCTTTTGCCCGCTGGGAAGCGAGACAACTTTGTAGCACTGTTTTCCCTTTCCAGGTTGCTTGGATGGCCAAAAAGGGCGTATGCGTTTTTTCCTGAATATATTCAGGAAAAAACGCATACGCCCTTTTTGGCCAAGGGCATCATTGTCCACGTTTTGCCGCTCTTCATGTGCTTTCAAAGCGATTCGAATCTACCTCCTGAAAACTGTTTCCTGCAATTCTGCCTTGCTTTCAAATCCTCTTCGTTGCCTTCCCTCAATGTATTTGTGGACGAGAGTTATCATTTAAAACTCTGCAGGTTTGTGAATTGCAGTGCCCCTGAGTTCCATTTTTCAAGTCGCTTTTTGGGAGCTGGCCGCAAAAGCGCAGGATTGCTTGAGGCCCTCTTCTGGTTCTGGGGGGCAGGCTGAGGCTGTGGTTAATTCTTCTTCCTGATGGGAAAATAGAGTGACCTGTGCCAGTCCCAACCACTAGAGCTAGTCTCTCATTGGTTCCCCCTCTTCCCGTTCATCCTCAGGACAAATTGCAACCTATACGGAACAGGAGGTTAAAGGTGCTGATTCTCCAAGGAGGGAGATGGCTAGTAAAGGGGCTGGAATGGCGAACCCGAGCACAAGGAGATGAGAAATGAGGTGCGTTTTAGAAACCTTTCCCGATCACACGGTGTACCATCTTCTGGGTTTCTCATGCCTGTTTTCGATGTAGGAAGATGCCCTTGAACCTGGAGATTTGGGACCCATGGGATGGGTACCATGCAGTATTACTTGAAAGGGTCTGCATTGGCTCACCCAACCTCACCAAAACTCTGAGCCCCAAGAGTGTCCACCCTTATGTCTCAATCAGCTGTGGGTCTAGATATGGTCAATCCAGGTTGCATCACAGCCCCTGAACGAATTTTGTAAGAATTTCTCTCTCTTTCACTGTCTTTGTTTCACAGGTTTTGAAAAGAAATTTATTTTTATAATGGGGTTTAGCTGCTTTTCACGGCTGTGTTTATGCCGCTTTACACCCCCTTGACGCACTTACAGAGAGATATCAATACATAGGTTTGAAGATTCTTACTAGTCAGATATATTCTTGTGCGGTTAATAGGGGGTGTTGAGTCCAGTTCACTGAGCAAGGAGTAGGTCTTGTCTATTACATATTGGGTTTATGGAACGGTATCGGAGCTAATTTGAAACCCTTGTTTTATGCATCACCCCACCTCACCTTTCCCGATCAGCAGCCATAGTGTGTTTTCTAATCGTGTGACTCTGTTCTGTTTTGTAATTCAGTTCAAGTGTAGCGGTTTTTACATTCCCTCTATAAGTGATATCTTATGATAAGTGTCTTTTTCTGTGTGACTTATTTCACTTAGAATCGTCGTGCCTAAATCCACTCTTCATGCTGCTAATAGCCTTATGACGTTGATTTCATGGCTGAGTGATATTCCATTGTACATGAGGACCCCAACTTCTTTATCCATTTTTCTCTTTCCTAGGATATTTAAGGTGTAATGAAGTGGGGGTTCTTGTCAACAGAGCAGCCCTAAACTTTGGGGTGCCTGTGTCTTGCTGATTTTTAGTTTTCCCAATTTATACACCCATGAGTGGAAGTGCCCTATGCTCTCCAAGCTGTGTTTTTTAGATGTTTCAGGACACACTGTACACTACTCCAGAGTGGCTGTTGGCAATTTATATCCCCCCCATCAGCGTAGCAAGGCTCCCATTTCTCCATGGCCGCTCCTGCATTTCTGGTTTAGACACTTTTTTCCGCATGGCCATTTTGCCCGCTGGGAAGCCACACTTCTTTGCAGCGCTGATTTTCCTTTCCAGGTTGCTTGGTTGGCCAAAAAGGGCGTATGCGTTTTTTCCTGAATATATTCAGGAAAAAACGCATACGCCCTTTTTGGCCAAGGGCATCATTGTCCACGTTTTGCCGCTTTTCATGTGCTTTCAAGGCGATTCGAATCTACCTCCTGAAATCTGTTTCCTGCAATTCTGCCTTGCTTTCAAATCCTCTTCGTTGCCTTCCCTCAATATATTTGTGGACGAGAGTTGTCATTTATAACTCTGCAGGTTTGTGAATTGTAGTGCCCCTGAGCTCCATTTTTCAAGTCGCTTTTTGGGAGCTGGCCGGAAAAGCGCAGGATTGCTTCAGGCCCTCTTCTGGTTCTGGGGGGCAGGCTGAGCTTGTGCTTAATTCTTCTTCCTGATGGGAAAATAGAGTGACCTCTGCCTGTCCCAACCACTAGACCTAGTCTCTCATTGGTTCCCCCTCTTCACGTTCATCCTCAGGACAAATTGCAACCTATACGGAACAGAAGGTTAAAGGTGCTGATTCTCCAAGGAGGGAGATGTCTAGTAAACGGGCTGGAATGGAGAACCCGAGCACAAGGAGATGAGAAATGAGGTGCGCTTTAGAAACCTTTCCCGATCACACGGTGTAGCATCTTCTGGGTTTCCCATGCACGTTTTTGACGTAGGAAGATGCCCTTGAACCTGGAGATTTGGGACCCATCAAGAAATCACATTAAGGTTCTCTTTTTAACATATTCCTTAAAACACTAGTGCTTAGGAAATCTATTGGAGGCAGAAGCAGTCAAGGGTAGCTTAGGTTTGGGGTTAGGGTGAGGGTTAGGGTACGGCTTAGGGTACGGGTTCGGGGAGGGGTTCGGGTAGGGCGTAGGGTATGGGTTAGGGTTAGGGTTAGTCTTAGAGTTATTGCTCGGTTTAGGGTACGGGCTAGGATTAGGGTACGCATTAGGGTTAGGGTAGGGGTTAGGGTTAGTGTACGCGTTAGGGTTAGGGTCGTTATTAAACCTATCCCACTCTCTAGATACCCCTTAGCACGTAAAGGAATATTATTTGGGGGTCCCGCCATGGAGAAGAGTTTAGACACTAGGAGAAGATAAGGAACACACCCATTCTAAATAAATCACATTAGGATTCTCTTTTTAACCTGTTCCTTAAAACACTAGTGCTTAGGAAATCTATTGGAGGCAGAAGCCGTCAAGGGTAGCTTAGGTTTAGGGTTAGGGTTAGGGTGAGGGTTAGGGTACGGCTTAGGGTACGGGTTGAGGGAGGGGTTCGGGTAGGGCGTAGGGTATGGGTTAGGGTTAGGGTTAGTGTTAGGGTTAGGGCTCGGTTTAGGGTACGGGTTAGGATTAGGGTACGCATTAGGGTTAGGGTAGGGGTTAGGGTTAGGGAACGCGTTAGGGTGAGGGTAGTTATTAAACCTATCCCACTCTCTAGAAACCCCTTAGCACGTAAAGGAATATTATTTGGGGGTCCAGCCATGGAGAAGAGTTTAGACACTAGGAGAAGATAAGGAACACACCCATTATCACGGAATCACATTAGGATTCTCTTTTTAACATGTTCCTTAAAACACTAGTGCTTAGGAAATCTATTGGAGGCAGAAGCAGTCAAGGGTAGCTTAGGGTTACGGTTAGGGTTAGGGTGAGAGTTAGGGTATGGCTTAGGGTACGGGTTCGGGTAGGGGTTCGGGTAGGGCGTACGGTATGGGTTAGGGTTAGGGTTAGGGTTAGTGTTAGGGTTAGGGCTCGGTTTAGGGTATGGGTTAGGATTAGGGTACACGTTAGTCTTAGGGTAGGGGTTAGGGTTAGGGTACGCGATAGGGTGAGGTTAGTTATTAAACCTCTCCCTCTCTCTAGATACCCCTTAGCACGTAAAGGAATATTATTTGGGGGTCCAGCCATGGAGAAGAGTTTAGACCCTAGGAGAAGATAAGGAACACACCCATTATCAAGAAATCACAATATGATTCTCTTTTTAAACTGTTCCTTAAAACACTAGTGCTTAGGAAATCTATTGGAGGCAGAAGCAGTCAAGGGTAGCTAAGGATTAGGGTTAGGGTTAGGGTGAGGGATAGGGTACGGCATAGGGTACAGGTTCGGGGAGGGGTTCGGGTAGGGCGTAGGGTATGGGTTAGGGTTAGGGTTAGGGCTAGTGTTAGGGTTAGGGCTCGGTTTAGGGTACGGTTTAGGATTAGGGTATGCATTAGTGTTAGGGTAGGAGTTAGGGTTAGGGTACGCATTAGGGTGACGGTACTTATTAAACCTATCCCACTCTCTAGATACCCATTAGCACGTATAGGAATATTATTTGGGGGTCCAGCCATGGAGAAGAGTTTAGACACTAGGAGAAGATAAGGAACACACCCATTATCAAGAAATCACATTAGGATTCTCTTTTTAACCTGTTCCTTAAAACACTAGTGCTTAGGAAATCTATTGGAGGCAGAAGCAGTCAAGGGTAGCTTAGGGTTAGGGTTAGGGTTAGGGTGAGGGTTAGGGTACGGCTTAGGGTACGGGTTCAGGGAGGGTTTCGGGTAGGGCGTAGGGTATGGGTTAGGGTTAGGGTTAGGGTTAGTGTTAGGGTTAGGGCTCGGTTTAGGGTACGGGTTAGGATTAGGGTACGCATTAGGGTTAGGGTAGGGGTTAGGGTTAGGGTACGCGTTAGGGTGAGGGTAGTTATTAAACCTATCCCACTCTCTAGATACCCCTTAGCACGTAAAGGAATATTATTTGGGGGTCCAGCCATGGAGAAGAGTTTAGACACTAGGAGAAGATAAGGAACACACCCATTATCAAGAAATCACATTAGGATTCTCTTTTTAACCTGTTCCTTAAAACACTAGTGCTTAGGAAATCTACTGGAGGCAGAAGCAGTCAAGGGTAGCTTAGGGTTAAGGTTAGGGTTAGTGTGAGGGTTAGGGTACGGCTTAGGGTACGGGTTCGGGGAGGCTTTCGGGTAGGGCGTAGGGTATAGGTTAGGTTTAGGGTTAGGGTTCGTGTTAGGTTTAGGGCTCGGTTTAGGGTACGGGTTAGGATTAGGGTACGCGTTAGTGTTAGGGTAGGGGTTAGGGTTAGGGTACGCGAAAGGGTGAGGTTAGTTATTAAACCTATCCCACTCTCTAGATACCCCTTAGCACGTAAAGGAATATTATTTGGGGGTCCAGCCATGGAGAAGAGTTTAGACACTAGGAGAAGATAAGGAACACACCCATTATCAAGAAATCACATTAGGATTCTCTTTTTAACCTGTTCCTTAAAACACTAGTGCTTAGGAAATCTATTGGAGGCAGAAGCAGTCAAGGGTAGCTTAGGGTTAGGGTTAGGGTTAGATTGAGGGTTAGGGTACGGCTTAGGGTACGGGTTCGGGAGGGGTTCGGGTAGGGCGTAGGGTATGGGTTAGGGTTAGGGTTAGGGTTAGTGTTAGGGTTGGGGCTCGGTTTAGGGTACGGGTTAGGATTAGGGTACACGTTAGTGTTAGGTTAGGGGTTAGGGTTAGGTTACGCTTTAGGGTGAGGTTAGTTATTAAACCTATCCCACTCTCTAGATACCCATTAGCACGTAAAGGAATATTATTTGGGGGTCCAACCATGGAGAAGAGTTTAGACACTAGGAGAAGATAAGGAACACACCCATTCTCAAGAAATCACATTAGGATTCTCTTTTAACCTGTTCCTTAAAACACTAGTGCTTAGGGAATCTATTGGAGGCAGAAGCAGTCAAGGGTAGCTTAGGGTTAGGGTTAGGGTTAGGGTGAGGGTTAGGGTATGGCTTAGGGTACGGGTTCGGGGAGGGGTTCGGGTAGGGAGTAGGGTATGGGTTAGGGTTAGGGTTAGGGTTAGTGTTAGGGTTAGGGCTCGGTTTAGGGTACGGGTTAGGATTAGGGTACGCATTAGGGTTAGGGTAGGGGTTAGGGTTAGGGTACGCGTTAGGGTGAGGGTAGTTATTAAACCTATCCCACTCTCTAGATACCCCTTAGCACGTAAAGGAATATTATTTGGGGGTCCAGCCATGGAGAAGAGTTTAGACACGAGGAGAAGATACGGAACACACCCATTATCAAGAAATCACATTAGGATTCTCTTTTTAACCTGTTCCTTAAAACACTAGTGCTTAGGAAATCTATTGGAGGCAGAAGCCGTCAAGGGTAGCTTAGGTTTAGGGTTAGGGTTAGGGTGAGGGTTAGGGTACGGCTTAGGGTACGGGTTCAGAGAGGGGTTCGTGTAGGGCGTAGGGTATGGGTTAGTGTTAGGGTTAGGGTTAGTGTTAGGGTTAGGGCTCGGTTTAGGGTACGGGTTAGGATTAAGGTACGCATTAGTGTTAGGGTAGGGGTTAGGGTTAGGTTACGCTTTAGGGTGAGGTTAGTTATTAAACCTATCCCACTCTCTAGATACCCCTTAGCACGTAAAGGAATATTATTTGGGGGTCCAGCCATGGAGAAGAGTTTAGACACTAGGAGAAGATAAGGAACACACCCATTATTAAGAAATCACATTAGCATACTCTTTTTAACCTGTTCCTTAAAACTCTAGTGCTTAGGGAATCTATTGGAGGCAGAAGCAGTCAAGGGTAGCTTAGGGTTAGGGTTAGGGTTAGGGTGAGGGTTAGGGTATGGCTTAGGGTACGGGTTCGGGGAGGGGTTCGGGTAGGGCGTAGGGTATGGTTTAGGGTTAGGGTTAGGGTTCGTGTTAGGGTTAGGGCTCGGTTTAGGGTACGGGTTAGGATTAGGGTACGCATTAGGGTTAGGGTAGGGGTTAGGGTTAGGGTACGCGTTAGGGTGAGGGTAGTTATTAAACCTATCCCACTCTCTAGATACCCCTTAGCACGTAAAGGAATATTATTTGGGGGTCCAGCCATGGAGAAGAGTTTAGACACTAGGAGAAGATAAGGAACACACCCATTATCAAGAAATCACATTAGGATTCTATTTTTAACATGTTCCTTAAAACACTAGTGCTTAGGAAATCTATTGGAGGCAGAAGCAGTCAAGGGTAACTTAGGGTTAAGGTTAGGGTTAGGGTGAGGGTTAGGGTACGGCTTAGGGTACGGGTTCGGGGAGGGGTTCGGGTAGGGCGTAGGGTATGGGTTAGGGTTAGGGTTAGGGTTCGTGTTAGGGTTAGGGCTCGGTTTAGTGTACGGGTTAGGATTAGGGTACGCGTTAGTGTTAGGGTAGGGGTTAGGGTTAGGGTACGCGATAGGGTTAGGTTAGTTATTAAACCTATCCCACTCCCTAGATACCCCTTAGCACGTAAAGGAATATTATTTGGGGGTCCAGCCACGGAGAAGAGTTTAGACACTAGGAGAAGATAAGGAACACACCCATTATCAAGAAATCACATTAGGATTATCTTTTTAACCTGTTCCTTAAAACACTAGTGCTTAGGGAATCTATTGGAGGCAGAAGCAGTCAAGGGTAGCTTAGGGTTAGGGTTAGGGTGAGGGTTAGCGTATGGCTTAGGGTACGGGTTCGGGGAGGGGTTCGGGGAGGGCGTAGGGTATGGGTTAGGGTTAGGGTTAGGGTTAGTGTTAGGGTTAGGGCTCGGTTTAGGGTACGGGTTAGGATTAGGGTACGCATTAGGGTTAGGGTAGGGGTTAGGGTTAGGGTACGCGTTAGGGTGAGGGTAGTTATTAAACCTATCCCACTCTCTAGATACCCCTTAGCACGTAAAGGAATATTATTTGGGGGTCCAGCCATGGAGAAGAGTTTAGACACGAGGAGAAGATACGGAACACACCCATTATCAAGAAATCACATTAGGATTCTCTTTTTAACCTGTTCCTTAAAACACTAGGGCTTAGGAAATCTATTGGAGGCAGAAGCCGTCAAGGGTAGCTTAGGTTTAGGGTTAGGGTTAGGGTGAGGGTTAGGGTACGGCTTAGGGTACGGGTTCAGAGAGGGGTTCGGGTAGGGCGTAGGGTATGGGTTAGGGTTAGGGTTAGGGTTAGTGTTAGGGTTAGGGCTCGGTTTAGGGTACGCGTTAGGATTAAGGTACGCATTAGTGTTAGGGTAGGGGTTAGGGTTAGGTTACGCTTTAGGGTGAGGTTAGTTATTAAACCTATCCCACTCTCTAGATACCCCTTAGCACGTAAAGGAATATTATTTGGGGGTCCAGCCATGGAGACGAGTTTAGACACTAGGAGAAGATAAGGAACACACCCATTATCAAGAAATCACATTAGGATACTCTTTTTAACCTGTTCCTTAAAACACTAGTGCTTAGGGAATCTATTGGAGGCAGAAGCAGTCAAGGGTAGCTTAGGGTTAGGGTTAGGGTTAGGGTGAGGGTTAGGGTATGGCTTAGGGTACGGGTTCGGTGAGGGGTTCGGGTAGGGCGTAGGGTATGGGTTAGGGTTAGGGTTAGGGTTAGTTTTAGGGTTAGGGCTCGGTTTAGGGTACGGGTTAGGATTAGGGTACGCATTAGGGTTAGGGTAGGGGTTAGGGTTAGGGTACGCGTTAGGGTGAGGGTAGTTATTAAACCTATCCCACTCTCTAGATACCCCTTAGCACGTAAAGGAATATTATTTGGGGGTCCAGCCATGGAGAAGAGTTTAGACACTAGGAGAAGATAAGGAACACACCCATTATCAAGAAATCACATTAGGATTCTATTTTTAACATGTTCCTTAAAACACTAGTGCTTAGGAAATCTATTGGAGGCAGAAGCCGTCAAGGGTAGCTTAGGTTTAGGGTTAGGGTTAGGGTGAGGGTTAGGGTACGGCTTAGGGTACGGGTTCAGAGAGGGGTTCGGGTAGGGCGTAGGGTATGGGTTAGTGTTAGGGTTAGGGTTAGTGTTAGGGTTAGGGCTCGGTTTAGGGTACGGGTTAGGATTAAGGTACGCATTAGTGTTAGGGTAGGGGTTAGGGTTAGGTTACGCTTTAGGGTGAGGTTAGTTATTAAACCTATCCCACTCTCTAGATACCCCTTAGCACGTAAAGGAATATTATTTGGGGGTCCAGCCATGGAGAAGAGTTTAGACACTAGGAGAAGATAAGGAACACACCCATTATTAAGAAATCACATTAGCATACTCTTTTTAACCTGTTCCTTAAAACTCTAGTGCTTAGGGAATCTATTGGAGGCAGAAGCAGTCAAGGGTAGCTTAGGGTTAGGGTTAGGGTTAGGGTGAGGGTTAGGGTATGGCTTAGGGTACGGGTTCGGGGAGGGGTTCGGGTAGGGCGTAGGGTATGGTTTAGGGTTAGGGTTAGGGTTCGTGTTAGGGTTAGGGCTCGGTTTAGGGTACGGGTTAGGATTAGGGTACTCATTAGGGTTAGGGTAGGGGTTAGGGTTAGGGTACGCGTTAGGGTGAGGGTAGTTATTAAACCTATCCCACTCTCTAGATACCCCTTAGCACGTAAAGGAATATTATTTGGGGGTCCAGCCATGGAGAAGAGTTTAGACACTAGGAGAAGATAAGGAACACACCCATTATCAAGAAATCACATTAGGATTCTCTTTTTAACCTGTTCCTTAAAACACTAGTGCTTAGGAAATCTATTGGAGGCAGAAGCAGTCAAGGGTAGCTTAGGTTTAGGGTTAGGGTTAGGGTGAGGGTTAGGGTACGGCTTAGGGTACGGGTTCAGAGAGGGGTTCGGGTAGGGCGTAGGGTATGGGTTAGGGTTAGGGTTAGGGTTAGGGTTAGGGCTCGGTTTAGCGTACGGGTTAGGATTAAGGTACGCATTAGTGTTAGGGTAGGGGTTAGGGTTAGGTTACGCTTTAGGGTGAGGTTAGTTATTAAACCTATCCCACTCTCTAGATACCCCTTAGCACGTAAAGGATATTATTTGGGGGTCCAGCCATGGAGAAGAGTTTAGACACTAGGAGAAGATAAGGAACACACCCATTATCAAGAAATCACATTAGGATACTCTTTTTAACCTGTTCCTTAAAACACTAGTGCTTAGGAAATCTATTGGAGGCAGAAGCCGTCAAGGGTAGCTTAGGTTTAGGGTTAGGGTTAGGGTGAGGGTTAGGGTACGGCTTAGGGTACGGGTTCAGAGAGGGGTTCGGGTAGGGCGTAGGGTATGGGTTAGGGTTAGGGTTAGGGTTCGTGTTAGGTTTAGGGCTCAGTTTAGGGTACGGGTTAGGATTAGGGTACGCGTTAGGGTTAGGGTAGGGGTTAGGGTTAGGTTACGCTTTAGGGTGAGGTTAGTTATTAAACCTATCCCACTCTCTAGATACCCCTTAGCACGTAAAGGAATATTATTTGGGGGTCCAGCCATGGAGAAGAGTTTAGACACTAGGAGAAGATAAGGAACACACCCATTATCAAGAAATCACATTAGGATTCTCTTTTTAACCTGTTCCTTAAAACACTAGTGCTTAGGGAATCTATTGGAGGCAGAAGCAGTCAAGGGTAGCTTAGGGTTAGGGTTAGGGTTAGGGTGAGGGTTAGGGTATGGCTTAGGGTACGGGTTCGGGGAGGGGTTCGGGTAGGGCGTAGGGTATGGGTTAGGGTTAGGGTTAGTGTTAGGGTTAGGGCTCGGTTTAGGGTACGGGTTAGGATTAGGTTACGCATTAGTGTTAGGGTAGGGGTTAGGGTTAGGGTACGCGTTAGGGTGAGGGTAGTTATTAAACCTATCCCACTCTCTAGATACCCCTTAGAACGTAAAGGAATATTATTTGGGGGTCCAGCCATGGAGAAGAGTTTAGACAAGAGGAGAAGATACGGAACACACCCATTATCAAGAAATCACATTAGGATTCTCTTTTTAACCTGTTCCTTAAAACACTAGTGCTTAGGAAATCTATTGGAGGCAGAAGCCGTCAAGGGTAGCTTAGGTTTAGGGTTACAGTTAGGGTGAGGGTTAGGGTACGGCTTAGGGTACGGGTTCAGAGAGGGGTTCGGGTAGGGCGTAGGGTATGGGTTAGGGTTAGGGTTAGGGTTAGTGTTAGGGTTAGGGCTCGGCTTAGGGTACGGGTTAGGATTAAGGTACGCATTAGTGTTAGGGTAGGGGTTAGGGTTAGGTTACGCTTTAGGGTGAGGTTAGTTATTAAACCTATCCCACTCTCTAGATACCCCTTAGCACGTAAAGGAATATTATTTGGGGGTCCAGCCATGGAGAAGAGTTTAGACACAAGGAGAAGATAAGGAACACACCCATTATCAAGAAATCACATTAGGATACTCTTTTTAACCTGTTCCTTAAAACACTAGTGCTTAGGGAATCTATTGGAGGCAGAAGCAGTCAAGGGTAGCTTAGGGTTAGGGTTAGGGTTAGGGTGAGGGTTAGGGTATGGCTTAGGGTACGGGTTCGGTGAGGGGTTCGGGTAGGGCGTAGGGTATGGGTTAGGGTTAGGGTTAGGGTTCGTGTTAGGGTTAGGGCTCGGTTTAGGGTACGGGTTAGGATTAGGGTACGCATTAGGGTTAGGGTAGGGGTTAGGGTTAGGGTACGCGTTAGGGTGAGGGTAGTTATTAAACCTATCCCACTCTCTAGATACCCCTTAGCACGTAAAGGAATATTATTTGGGGGTCCAGCCATGGAGAAGAGTTTAGACACTAGGAGAAGATAAGGAACACACCCATTATCAAGAAATCACATTAGGATTCTATTTTTAACATGTTCCTTAAAACACTAGTGCTTAGGAAATCTATTGGAGGCAGAAGCAGTCAAGGGTAGCTTAGGGTTAAGGTTAGGGTTAGGGTGAGGGTTTGGGTACGGCTTAGGGTACGGGTTCGGGGAGGGGTTCGTGTAGGGCGTAGGGTATGGGTTAGGGTTAGGGTTAGGGTTCGTGTTAGGGTTAGGGCTCGGTTTAGCGTACGGGTTAGGATTAGGGTACGCGTTAGTGTTAGGGTAGGGGTTAGGGTTAGGGTACTCGATAGGGTGAGGTTAGTTATTAAACCTATCCCACTCTCTAGATACCCCTTAGCACGTAAAGGAATATTATTTGGGGGTCCAGCCATGGAGAAGAGTTTAGACACTAGGAGAAGATAAGGAACACACCCATTATCAAGAAATCACATTAGGATTCTCTTTTTAACCTGTTCCTTAAAACACTAGTGCTTAGGAAATCTTTTGGAGGCAGAAGCAGTCAAGGGTAGCTTAGGGTTAGGGTTAGGGTTAGATAGAGGGTTAGGGTACGGTTTAGGGTACGGGTTCGTGGAGGGGTTCGGGTAGGGCGTAGGGTATGGGTTAGGGTTAGGGTTAGGGTTAGTGTTAGGGTTAGGGCTCGGTTTAGGGTACGGGTTAGGATTAGGGTACGCGTTAGTGTTAGGGTAGGGGTTAGGGTTAGGTTACGCTTTAGGGTGAGGTTAGTTATTATACCTATCCCACTCTCTAGATACCCCTTAGCACGTAAAGGAATATTATTTGGGGGTCCAGCCATGGAGAAGAGTTTAGACACTAGGAGAAGATAAGGAACACACCCATTATCAAGAAATCACATTAGCATTCTCTTTTTAACCTGTTCCTTAAAACACTAGTGCTTAGGGAATCTATTGGAGGCAGAAGCAGTCAAGGGTAGCTTAGGGTTAGGGTTAGGGTTAGGGTGAGGGTTAGGGTATGGCTTAGGGTACGGGTTCGGGGAGGGGTTCGGGTAGGGCGTAGGGTATGGGTTAGGGTTAGGGTTAGGGTTAGTGTTAGGGTTAGGGCTCGGTTTAGGGTACGGGTTAGGATTAGGGTACGCATTAGGGTTAGGGTAGGGGTTAGGGTTAGGGTACGCGTTAGGGTGAGGGTAGTTATTAAACCTATCCCACTCTCTAGATACCCCTTAGCACGTAAAGGAATATTATTTGGGGGTCCAGCCATGGAGAAGGGTTTAGACACTAGGAGAAGATAAGGAACACACCCATTATCAAGAAATCACATTAGGATTGTCTTTTTAACCTGTTCCTTAAAACACTAGTGCTTAGGAAATCTATTGGAGGCAGAAGCCGTCAAGGGTAGCTTAGGTTTAGGGTTAGGGTTAGGGTGAGGGTTAGGGTACGGCTTCGGGTACAGGTTCAGAGAGGGGTTCGGGTAGGGCGTAGGGTATGGGTTAGGGTTAGGGTTAGGGTTAGTGTTAGGGTTAGGGCTCGGTTTAGGGTACGGGTTAGGATTAAGGTACGCATTAGTGTTAGGGTAGGGGTTAGGGTTAGGTTACGCTTTAGGGTGAGGTTAGTTATTAAACCTATCCCACTCTCTAGATACCCCTTAGCACGTAAAGGAATATTATTTGGGGGTCCAGCCATGGAGAAGAGTTTAGACACTAGGAGAAGATAAGGAACACACCCATTATCAAGAAATCACATTAGGATACTCTTTTTAACCTGTTCCTTAAAACACTAGTGCTTAGGGAATCTATTGGAGGCAGAAGCAGTCAAGGGTAGCTTAGGGTTAGGGTTAGGGTTAGGGTGAGGGTTAGGGTATGGCTTAGGGTACGGGTTCGGGGAGGGGTTGGGGTAGGGCGTAGGGTATGGGTTAGGGTTAGGTTTAGGGTTAGTGTTAGGGTTAGGGCTCGGTTTAGGGTACGAGTTAGGATTAGGGTACGCATTAGGGTTAGGGTAGGGGTTAGGGTTAGGGTACGCGTTAGGGTGAGGGTAGTTATTAAACCTATCCCACTTTCTAGATACCCCTTAGCACGTAAAGGAATATTATTTGGGGGTCCAGCCATGGAGAAGGGTTTAGACACTAGGAAAAGATAAGGAACACACCCATTATCAAGAAATCACATTAGGATTCTCTTTTTAACCTGTTCCTTAAAACACTAGTGCTTAGGAAATCTATTGGAGGCAGAAGCAGTCAAGGGTAGCTTAGGGTTAGGGTTAGGGTTAGATTGAGGGTTAGGGTACGGCTTAGGGTACGGGTTCGTGGAGGGGTTCGGGTAGGGCGTAGGGTATGGGTTAGGGTTAGGGTTAGGGTTAGTGTTAGGGTTAGGGCTCGGTTTAGGGTACGGGTTAGGATTAGGGTATGCGTTAGTGTTAGGGTAGGGGTTGGGGTTAGGTTATGCTTTAGGGTGAGGTTAGTTATTAAACCTATCCCACTCTCTAGATACCCCTTAGCACGTAAAGGAATATTATTTGGGGGTCCAGCCATGGAGAAGAATTTAGACCCTAGGAGAAGATAAGGAACACACCCATTATCAAGAAATCACATTAGGATTCTCTTTTTAACCTGTTCCTTAAAACACTAGTGCTTAGGGAATCTATTGGAGGCAGAAGCAGTCAAGGGTAGCTTAGGGTTAGGGTTAGGGTTAGGGTGAGGGTTAGGGTATGGCTTATGGTACGGGTTCGGGGAGGCGTTCGGGTAGGGCGTAGGGTATGGGTTATGGTTAGGGTTAGTGTTAGGGTTAGGGCTCGGTTTAGGGTACGGGTTAGGATTAGGGTACGCATTAGGGTTAGGGTAGGGGTTAGGGTTAGGGTACGCGTTAGGGTGAGGGTAGTTATTA
This sequence comes from Balaenoptera acutorostrata, assembly GCF_949987535.1. Taxonomy (NCBI): domain Eukaryota; kingdom Metazoa; phylum Chordata; class Mammalia; order Artiodactyla; family Balaenopteridae; genus Balaenoptera; species Balaenoptera acutorostrata. The sequence goes on from NW_026646402.1 coordinate 482,482, forward strand.
AACCTATCCCACTCTCTAGATACCCCTTAGCACGTAAAGGAATATTATTTGGGGGTCCAGCCATGGAGAAGAGTTTAGACACGAGGAGAAGATACGGAACACACCCATTATCAAGAAATCACATTAGGATTCTCTTTTTAACCTGTTCCTTAAAACACTAGTGCTTAGGATATCTATTGGAGGCAGAAGCCGTCAAGGGTAGCTTAGGTTTAGGGTTAGGGTTAGGGTGAGGGTTAGGGTACGGCTTAGGGTACGGGTTCCGAGAGGGGTTCGGGTAGGGCGTAGGGTATGGGTTAGGGTTAGGGTTAGGGTTAGTGTTAGGGTTAGGGCTCGGTTTAGGGTACGTGTTAGATTAAGGTACGCATTAGTGTTAGGGTAGGGGTTAGGGTTAGGTTACGCTTTAGGGTGAGGTTAGTTATTAAACCTATCCCACTCTCTAGATACCCCTTAGCACGTAAAGTAATATTATTTGGGGGTCCAGCCATGGAGAAGAGTTTAGACACTAGGAGAAGATAAGGAACACACCCATTATCAAGAAATCACATTAGGATTCTATTTTTAACATGTTCCTTAAAACACTAGTGCTTAGGGTATCTATTGGAGGCAGAAGCAGTCAAGGGTAGCTTAGGGTTAGGGTTAGGGTTAGGGTGAGGGTTAGGGTATGGCTTAGGGTACGGGTTCGGGGAGGGGTTCGGGTAGGGCGTAGTGTATTGGTTAGGGTTAGGGTTAGGGTTAGTGTTAGGGTTAGGGCTCGGTTTAGGGTACGGGTTAGGATTAGGGTACGCATTAGGGTTAGGGTAGGGGTTAGGGTTAGGGTACGCGTTAGGGTGAGGGTAGTTATTAAACCTATCCCACTCTCTAGATACCCCTTAGCACGTAAAGGAATATTATTTGGGGGTCCAGCCATGGAGAAGAGTTTAGACACGAGGAGAAGATACGGAACACACCCATTATCAAGAAATCACATTAGGATTCTCTTTTTAACCTGTTCCTTAAAACACTAGTGCTTAGGAAATCTATTGGAGGCAGAAGCAGTCAAGGGTAGCTTAGGGTTAGGGTTAGGGTTAGGGTGAGGGTTAGGGTACGGCTTAGGGTACGGGTTCAGAGAGGGGTTCGGGTAGGGCGTAGGGTATGGGTTAGGGTTAGGGTTAGGGTTAGTGTTAGGGTTAGGGCTCGGTTTAGGGTACGGGTTAGGATTAGGGTACGCATTAGGGTTAGGGTAGGGGTTAGGGTTAGGGTACGCGTTAGGGTGAGGGTAGTTATTAAACCTATCCCACTCTCTAGATACCCCTTAGCACGTAAAGGAATATTATTTGGGGGTCCAGCCATGGAGAAGAGTTTAGACACTAGGAGAAGATAAGGAACACACCCATTATCAAGAAATCACATTAGGATTCTATTTTTAACATGTTCCTTAAAACACTAGTGCTTAGGAAATCTATTGGAGGCAGAAGCAGTCAAGGGTAGCTTAGGGTTAAGGTTAGGGTTAGGGTGAGGGTTAGGGTACGGCTTAGGGTACGGGTTCGGGGAGGGGTTCGGGTAGGGCGTAGGGTATGGGTTAGGGTTAGGGTTAGGGTTCGTGTTAGGGTTAGGGCTCGGTTTAGCGTACGGGTTAGGATTAGGGTACGCGTTAGTGTTAGGGTAGGGGTTAGGGTTAGGGTACTCGATAGGGTGAGGTTAGTTATTAAACCTATCCCACTCTCTAGATACCCCTTAGCACGTAAAGGAATATTATTTGGGGGTCCAGCCATGGAGAAGAGTTTAGACACTAGGAGAAGATAAGGAACACACCCATTATCAAGAAATCACATTAGGATTCTCTTTTTAACCTGTTCCTTAAAACACTAGTGCTTAGGAAATCTTTTGGAGGCAGAAGCAGTCAAGGGTAGCTTAGGGTTAGGGTTAGGGTTAGATAGAGGGTTAGGGTACGGTTTAGGGTACGGGTTCGTGGAGGGGTTCGGGTAGGGCGTAGGGTATGGGTTAGGGTTAGGGTTAGGGTTAGTGTTAGGGTTAGGGCTCGGTTTAGGGTACGGGTTAGGATTAGGGTACGCGTTAGTGTTAGGGTAGGGGTTAGGGTTAGGTTACGCTTTAGGGTGAGGTTAGTTATTATACCTATCCCACTCTCTAGATACCCCTTAGCACGTAAAGGAATATTATTTGGGGGTCCAGCCATGGAGAAGAGTTTAGACACTAGGAGAAGATAAGGAACACACCCATTATCAAGAAATCACATTAGCATTCTCTTTTTAACCTGTTCCTTAAAACACTAGTGCTTAGGGAATCTATTGGAGGCAGAAGCAGTCAAGGGTAGCTTAGGGTTAGGGTTAGGGTTAGGGTGAGGGTTAGGGTATGGCTTAGGGTACGGGTTCGGGGAGGGGTTCGGGTAGGGCGTAGGGTATGGGTTAGGGTTAGGGTTAGGGTTAGTGTTAGGGTTAGGGCTCGGTTTAGGGTACGGGTTAGGATTAGGGTACGCATTAGGGTTAGGGTAGGGGTTAGGGTTAGGGTACGCGTTAGGGTGAGGGTAGTTATTAAACCTATCCCACTCTCTAGATACCCCTTAGCACGTAAAGGAATATTATTTGGGGGTCCAGCCATGGAGAAGGGTTTAGACACTAGGAGAAGATAAGGAACACACCCATTATCAAGAAATCACATTAGGATTGTCTTTTTAACCTGTTCCTTAAAACACTAGTGCTTAGGAAATCTATTGGAGGCAGAAGCCGTCAAGGGTAGCTTAGGTTTAGGGTTAGGGTTAGGGTGAGGGTTAGGGTACGGCTTCGGGTACAGGTTCAGAGAGGGGTTCGGGTAGGGCGTAGGGTATGGGTTAGGGTTAGGGTTAGGGTTAGTGTTAGGGTTAGGGCTCGGTTTAGGGTACGGGTTAGGATTAAGGTACGCATTAGTGTTAGGGTAGGGGTTAGGGTTAGGTTACGCTTTAGGGTGAGGTTAGTTATTAAACCTATCCCACTCTCTAGATACCCCTTAGCACGTAAAGGAATATTATTTGGGGGTCCAGCCATGGAGAAGAGTTTAGACACTAGGAGAAGATAAGGAACACACCCATTATCAAGAAATCACATTAGGATACTCTTTTTAACCTGTTCCTTAAAACACTAGTGCTTAGGGAATCTATTGGAGGCAGAAGCAGTCAAGGGTAGCTTAGGGTTAGGGTTAGGGTTAGGGTGAGGGTTAGGGTATGGCTTAGGGTACGGGTTCGGGGAGGGGTTCGGGTAGGGCGTAGGGTATGGGTTAGGGTTAGGGTTAGGGTTAGTGTTAGGGTTAGGGCTCGGTTTAGGGTACGAGTTAGGATTAGGGTACGCATTAGGGTTAGGGTAGGGGTTAGGGTTAGGGTACGCGTTAGGGTGAGGGTAGTTATTAAACCTATCCCACTTTCTAGATACCCCTTAGCACGTAAAGGAATATTATTTGGGGGTCCAGCCATGGAGAAGGGTTTAGACACTAGGAAAAGATAAGGAACACACCCATTATCAAGAAATCACATTAGGATTCTCTTTTTAACCTGTTCCTTAAAACACTAGTGCTTAGGAAATCTATTGGAGGCAGAAGCAGTCAAGGGTAGCTTAGGGTTAGGGTTAGGGTTAGATTGAGGGTTAGGGTACGGCTTAGGGTACGGGTTCGTGGAGGGGTTCGGGTAGGGCGTAGGGTATGGGTTAGGGTTAGGGTTAGGGTTAGTGTTAGGGTTAGGGCTCGGTTTAGGGTACGGGTTAGGATTAGGGTATGCGTTAGTGTTAGGGTAGGGGTTGGGGTTAGGTTATGCTTTAGGGTGAGGTTAGTTATTAAACCTATCCCACTCTCTAGATACCCCTTAGCACGTAATGGAATATTATTTGGGGGTCCAGCCATGGAGAAGAATTTAGACCCTAGGAGAAGATAAGGAACACACCCATTATCAAGAAATCACATTAGGATTCTCTTTTTAACCTGTTCCTTAAAACACTAGTGCTTAGGGAATCTATTGGAGGCAGAAGCAGTCAAGGGTAGCTTAGGGTTAGGGTTAGGGTTAGGGTGAGGGTTAGGGTATGGCTTATGGTACGGGTTCGCGGAGGGGTTCGGGTAGGGCGTAGGGTATGGGTTATGGTTAGGGTTAGTGTTAGGGTTAGGGCTCGGTTTAGGGTACGGGTTAGGATTAGGGTACGCATTAGGGTTAGGGTAGGGGTTAGGGTTAGGGTACGCGTTAGGGTGAGGGTAGTTATTAAACCTATCCCACTCTCTAGATACCCCTTAGCACGTAAAGGAATATTATTTGGGGGTCCAGCCATGGAGAAGAGTTTAGACACGAGGAGAAGATACGGAACACACCCATTATCAAGAAATCACATTAGGATTCTCTTTTTAACCTGTTCCTTAAAACACTAGTGCTTAGGATATCTATTGGAGGCAGAAGCCGTCAAGGGTAGCTTAGGTTTAGGGTTAGGGTTAGGGTGAGGGTTAGGGTACGGCTTAGGGTACGGGTTCCGAGAGGGGTTCGGGTAGGGCGTAGGGTATGGGTTAGGGTTAGGGTTAGGGTTAGTGTTAGGGTTAGGGCTCGGTTTAGGGTACGTGTTAGATTAAGGTACGCATTAGTGTTAGGGTAGGGGTTAGGGTTAGGTTACGCTTTAGGGTGAGGTTAGTTATTAAACCTATCCCACTCTCTAGATACCCCTTAGCACGTAAAGTAATATTATTTGGGGGTCCAGCCATGGAGAAGAGTTTAGACACTAGGAGAAGATAAGGAACACACCCATTATCAAGAAATCACATTAGGATTCTATTTTTAACATGTTCCTTAAAACACTAGTGCTTAGGGTATCTATTGGAGGCAGAAGCAGTCAAGGGTAGCTTAGGGTTAGGGTTAGGGTTAGGGTGAGGGTTAGGGTATGGCTTAGGGTACGGGTTCGGGGAGGGGTTCGGGTAGGGCGTAGTGTATTGGTTAGGGTTAGGGTTAGGGTTAGTGTTAGGGTTAGGGCTCGGTTTAGGGTACGGGTTAGGATTAGGGTACGCATTAGGGTTAGGGTAGGGGTTAGGGTTAGGGTACGCGTTAGGGTGAGGGTAGTTATTAAACCTATCCCACTCTCTAGATACCCCTTAGCACGTAAAGGAATATTATTTGGGGGTCCAACCATGGAGAAGAGTTTAGACACGAGGAGAAGATACGGAACACACCCATTATCAAGAAATCACATTAGGATTCTCTTTTTAACCTGTTCCTTAAAACACTAGTGCTTAGGAAATCTATTGGAGGCAGAAGCAGTCAAGGGTAGCTTAGGGTTAGGGTTAGGGTTAGGGTGAGGGTTAGGGTACGGCTTAGGGTACGGGTTCAGAGAGGGGTTCGGGTAGGGCGTAGGGTATGGGTTAGGGTTAGGGTTAGGGTTAGTGTTAGGGTTAGGGCTCGGTTTAGGGTACGGGTTAGGATTAGGGTACGCATTAGGGTTAGGGTAGGGGTTAGGGTTAGGGTACGCGTTAGGGTGAGGGTAGTTATTAAACCTATCCCACTCTCTAGATACCCCTTAGCACGTAAAGTAATATTATTTGGGGATCCAGCCATGGAGAAGAGTTTAGACACTAGGAGAAGATAAGGAACACACCCATTATCAAGAAATCACATTAGGATTCTCTTTTTAACCTGTTCCTTAAAACACTAGTGCTTAGGAAATCTATTGGAGGCAGAAGCAGTCAAGGGTAGCTTAGGTTTAGGGTTAGGGTTAGGGTGAGGGTTAGGGTACGGCTTAGGGTACGGGTTCAGAGAGGGGTTCGGGTAGGGCGTAGGGTATGGGTTAGGGTTAGGGTTAGGGTTAGGGTTAGGGCTCGGTTTAGGGTACGGGTTAGGATTAAGGTACGCATTAGTGTTAGGGTAGGGGTTAGGGTTAGGTTACGCTTTAGGGTGAGGTTAGTTATTAAACCTATCCCACTCTCTAGATACCCCTTAGCACGTAAAGGAATATTATTTGGGGGTCCAGCCATGGAGAAGAGTTTAGACACTAGGAGAAGATAAGGAACACACCCATTATCAAGAAATCACATTAGGATTCTCTTTTTAATCTGTTCCTTAAAACACTAGTGCTTAGGAAATCTATTGGAGGCAGAAGCACTCAAGGGTAGCTTAGGGTTAGGGTTAGGGTTAGATTGAGGGTTAGGGTACGGCTTAGGGTACGGGTTCGGGGATGGGTTCGGGTAGGGCGTAGGGTATGGGTTAGGGTTAGGGTTAGTGTTAGTGTTAGGGTTAGGGCTCGGTTTAGGTTAGGGGTTAAGATTAGGGTACGGGTTAGGGTTAGGGTAGGGGTTAGCGTTAGGGTACGCGTTAGGGTGAGGGTCGTTATTAAACCTCTCCCTCTCTCTAGATACCCCTTAGCACGTAAAGGAATATTATTTGGGGGTCCAGCCATGGAGAAGAGTTTAGACACTAGGAGAAGATAAGGAACACACCCATTATCAAGAAATCACATTAGGATTCTCTTTTTAACCTGTTCCTTAAAACACTAGTGCTTAGGAAATCTATTGGAGGCAGAAGCCGTCAAGGGTAGCTTAGGTTTAGGGTTAGGGTTAGGGTGAGGGTTAGGGTACGGCTTAGGGTACGGGTTCAGAGAGGGGTTCGGGTAGGGCGTAGGGTATGGGTTAGGGTTAGGGTTAGGGTTAGTGTTAGGGTTAGGGCTCGGTTTAGGGTACGGGTTAGGATTAAGGTACGCATTAGTGTTAGGGTAGGGGTTAGGGTTACGTTACGCTTTAGGGTGAGGTTAGTTATTAAACCTATCCCACTCTCTAGATACCCCTTAGCACGTAAAGGAATATTATTTGGGGGTCCAGCCATGGAGAAGAGTTTAGACACTAGGAGAAGATAAGGAACACACCCATTATCAAGAAATCACATTAGCATACTCTTTTTAACCTGTTCCTTAAAACACTAGTGCTTAGGGAATCTATTGGAGGCAGAAGCAGTCAAGGGTAGCTTAGGGTTAGGGTTAGGGTTAGGGTGAGGGTTAGGGTATGGCTTAGGGTACGGGTTCGGGGAGGGGTTCGGGTAGGGCATAGGGTATGGGTTAGGGTTAGGGTTAGGGTTCGTGTTAGGGTTAGGGCTCGGTTTAGGGTACGGGTTAGGATTAGGGTACGCATTAGGGTTATGGTAGGGGTTAGGGTTAGGGTACGCGTTAGGGTGAGGGTAGTTATTAAACCTATCCCACTCTCTACATACCCCTTAGCACGTAAAGGAATATTATTTGGGGGTCCAGCCATGGAGAAGAGTTTAGACACTAGGAGAAGATAAGGAACACACCCATTATCAAGAAATCACATTAGGATTCTATTTTTAACATGTTCCTTAAAACACTAGTGCTTAGGAAATCTATTGGAGGCAGAAGCAGTCAAGGGTAACTTAGGGTTAAGGTTAGGGTTAGGGTGAGGGTTAGGGTACGGCTTAGGGTACGGGTTCGGGGAGGGGTTCGGGTAGGGCGTAGGGTATGGGTTAGGGTTAGGGTTAGGGTTCGTGTTAGGGTTAGGGCTCGGTTTAGGGTACGGGTTAGGATTAGGGTACTCATTAGGGTTAGGGTAGGGTTTAGGGTTAGGGTACGCGTTAGGGTGAGGGTAGTTATTAAACCTATCCCACTCTCTAGATACTCCTTAGCACGTAAAGTAATATTATTTGGGGATCCAGCCATGGAGAAGAGTTTAGACACTAGGAGAAGATAAGGAACTCACCCATTATCAAGAAATCACATTAGGATTCTCTTTTTAACCTGTTCCTTAAAACACTAGTGCTTAGGAAATCTATTGGAGGCAGAAGCAGTCAAGGGTAGCTTAGGTTTAGGGTTAGGGTTAGGGTGAGGGTTAGGGTACGGCTTAGGGTACGGGTTCAGAGAGGGGTTCGGGTAGGGCGTAGGGTATGGGTTAGGGTTAGGGTTAGGGTTAGGGTTAGGGCTCGGTTTAGGGTACGGGTTAGGATTAAGGTACGCAGTAGTGTTAGGGTAGGGGTTAGGGTTAGGTTACGCTTTAGGGTGAGGTTAGTTATTAAACCTATCCCACTCTCTAGATACCCCTTAGCACGTAAAGGAATATTATTTGGGGGTCCAGCCATGGAGAAGAGTTTAGACACTAGGAGAAGATAAGGAACACACCCATTATCAAGAAATCACATTAGGATACTCTTTTTAACCTGTTCCTTAAAACACTAGTGCTTAGGAAATCTATTGGAGGCAGAAGCCGTCAAGGGTAGCTTAGGTTTAGGGTTAGGGTTAGGGTGAGGGTTAGGGTACGGCTTAGGGTACGGGTTCAGAGAGGGGTTCGGGTAGGGCGTAGGGTATGGGTTAGGGTTAGGGTTAGTGTTAGGGTTAGGGTTAGGGCTCGGTTTAGGGTACGGGTTAGGATTAGGGTACGCGTTAGTGTTAGGGTAGGGGTTAGGGTTAGGGTACGCGATAGGGTTAGGTTAGTTATTAAACCTATCCCACTCTCTAGATACCCCTTAGCACGTAAAGGAATATTATTTGGGGGTCCAGCCATGGAGAAGAGTTTAGACACTAGGAGAAGATAAGGAACACACCCATTATCAAGAAATCACATTAGGATTCTCTTTTTAACCTGTTCCTTAAAACACTAGTGCTTAGGAAATCTATTGGAGGCAGAAGCAGTCAAGGGTAGCTTAGGGTTAGGGTTAGGGTTAGATTGAGGGTTAGGGTACGGCTTAGGGTACGGGTTCGTGGAGGGGTTCGGGTAGGGCGTAGGGTATGGGTTAGGGTTAGGGTTAGGGTTAGTGTTAGGTTTAGGGCTCGGTTTAGGGTACGGGTTAGGATTAGGGTACGCGTTAGGGTTAGGGTAGGGGTTAGGGTTAGGTTACGCTTTAGGGTGAGGTTAGTTATTAAACCTATCCCACTCTCTAGATACCCCTTAGCACGTAAAGGAATATTATTTGGGGGTCCAGCCATGGAGAAGAGTTTAGACACTAGGAGAAGATAAGGAACACACCCATTATCAAGAAATCACATTAGGATTCTCTTTTTAACCTGTTCCTTAAAACACTAGTGCTTAGGGAATCTATTGGAGGCAGAAGCAGTCAAGGGTAGCTTAGGGTTAGGGTTAGGGTTAGGGTGAGGGTTAGGGTATGGCTTAGGTACGGGTTCGGGGAGGGGTTCGGGTAGGGCTTAGGGTATGGGTTAGGGTTAGGGTTAGTGTTAGGGTTAGGGCTCGGTTTAGGGTACGGGTTAGGATTAGGGTACGCATTAGGGTTAGGGTAGGGGTTAGGGTTAGGGTACGCGTTAGGTTGAGGGTAGTTATTAAACCTATCCCACTCTCTAGATACCCCTTAGCACGTAAAGGAATATTATTTGGGGGTCCACCCATGGAGAAGAGTTTAGACACGAGGAGAAGATACGGAACACACCCATTATCAAGAAATCACATTAGGATTCTCTTTTTAACCTGTTCCTTAAAACACTAGTGCTTAGGAAATCTATTGGAGGCAGAAGCCGTCAAGGGTAGCTTAGGTTTAGGGTTAGGGTTAGGGTGAGGGTTAGGGTACGGCTTAGGGTACGGGTTCAGAGAGGGGTTCGGGTAGGGCGTAGGGTATGGGTTAGGGTTAGGGTTAGGGTTAGTGTTAGGGTTAGGGCTCGGCTTAGGGTACGGGTTAGGATTAAGGTACGCATTAGTGTTAGGGTAGGGGTTAGGGTTAGGTTACGCTTTAGGGTGAGGTTAGTTATTAAACCTATCCCACTCTCTAGATACCCCTTAGCACGTAAAGGAATATTATTTGGGGGTCCAGCCATGGAGAAGAGTTTAGACACTAGGAGAAGATAAGGAACACACCCATTATCAAGAAATCACATTAGGATACTCTTTTTAACCTGTTCCTTAAAACACTAATGCTTAGGGAATCTATTGGAGGCAGAAGCAGTCAAGGGTAGCTTACGGTTAGGGTTAGGGTTAGGGTGAGGGTTAGGGTACGGCTTAGGGTACGGGTTCGGGGAGGGGTTCGGGTAGGGCGTAGGGTATGGGTTAGGGTTAGGGTTAGGGTTCGTGTTAGGGTTAGGGCTCGGTTTAGGGTACGGGTTAGGATTAGGTTACGCATTAGGGTTAGGGTAGGGGTTAGGGTTAGGGTACGCGTTAGGGTGAGGGTAGTTATTAAACCTATCCCACTCTCTAGATACCCCTTAGCACGTAAAGGAATATTATTTGGGGGTCCAGCCATGGAGAAGAGTTTAGACACTAGGAGAAGATAAGGAACACACCCATTATCAAGAAATCACATTAGGAATCTATTTGTAACATGTTCCTTAAAACACTAGTGCTTAGGAAATCTATTGGAGGCAGAAGCAGTCAAGGGTAGCTTAGGGTTAAGGTTAGGGTTAGGGTGAGGGTTAGGGTACCTCTTAGGGTACGGGTTCGGGGAGGGGTTCGGGTAGGGCATAGGGTATGGGTTAGGGTTAGGGTTAGGGTTCGTGTTAGGGTTAGGGCTCGGTTTAGGGTACGGGTTAGGATTAGGGTACGCGTTAGTGTTAGGGTAGGGGTTAGGGTTAGGGTACGCTTTAGGGTGAGGTTAGTTATTAAACCTATCCCACTCTCTAGATACCCCTTAGCACGTAAAGGAATATTATTTGGGGGTCCAGCCATGGAGAAAAGTTTAGACACTAGGAGAAGATAAGGAACACACCCATTATCAAGAAATCACATTAGGATTCTCTTTTTAACCTGTTCCTTAAAACACTAGTGCTTAGGGAATCTATTGGAGGCAGAAGCAGTCAAGGGTAGCTTAGGGTTAGGGTTAGGGTTAGGGTGAGGGTTAGGGTATGGCTTAGGGTACGGGTTCGGGGAGGGGTTCGGGTAGGGCGTAGGGTATGGGTTAGGGTTAGGGTTAGTGTTAGGGTTAGGGCTCGGTTTAGGGTACGGGTTAGGATTAGGGTACGCATTAGGGTTAGGGTAGGGGTTAGGGTTAGGGTATGCGTTAGGGTGAGGGTAGTTATTAAACCTATCCCACTCTCTAGATACCCCTTAGAACGTAAAGGAATATTATTTGGGGGTCCAGCCATGGAGAAGAGTTTAGACACGAGGAGAAGATACGGAACACACCCATTATCAAGAAATCACATTAGGATTCTCTTTTTAACCTGTTCCTTAAAACACTAGTGCTTAGGAAATCTATTGGAGGCAGAAGCCGTCAAGGGTAGCTTAGGTTTAGGGTTACGGTTAGGGTGAGGGTTAGGGTACGGCTTAGGGTACGGGTTCAGAGAGGGGTTCGGGTAGGGCGTAGGGTATGGGTTAGGGTTAGGGTTAGGGTTAGTGTTAGGGTTAGGGCTCGGCTTAGGGTACGGGTTAGGATTAAGGTACGCATTAGTGTTAGGGTAGGGGTTAGGGTTAGGTTACGCTTTAGGGTGAGGTTAGTTATTAAACCTATCCCACTCTCTAGATACCCCTTAGCACGTAAAGGAATATTATTTGGGGGTCCAGCCATGGAGAAGAGTTTAGACACTAGGAGAAGATAAGGAACACACCCATTATCAAGAAATCACATTAGGATAATCTTTTTAACCTGTTCCTTAAAACACTAGTGCTTAGGGAATCTATTGGAGGCAGAAGCAGTCAAGGGTAGCTTAGGGTTAGGGTTAGGGTTAGGGTGAGGGTTAGGGTATGGCTTAGGGTACGGGTTCGGGGAGGGGTTCGGGTAGGGCGTAGGGTATGGGTTAGGGTTAGGGTTAGGGTTAGTTTTAGGGTTAGGGCTCGGTTTAGGGTACGGGTTAGGATTAGGGTATGCATTAGGGTTAGGGTAGGGGTTAGGGTTAGGGTACGCGTTAGGGTGAGGGTAGTTATTAAACCTATCCCACTCTCTAGATACCCCTTAGCACGTAAAGGAATATTATTTGGGGGTCCAGCCATGGAGAAGAGTTTAGACACTAGGAGAAGATAAGGAACACACCCATTATCAAGAAATCACATTAGGATTCTATTTTTAACATGTTCCTTAAAACACTAGTGCTTAGGAAATCTATTGGAGGCAGAAGCAGTCAAGGGTAGCTTAGGGTTAAGGTTAGGGTTAGGGTGAGGGTTAGGGTACGGCTTAGGGTACGGGTTCGGGGAGGGGTTCGGGTAGGGCGTAGGGTATGGGTTAGTGTTAGGGTTAGGGTTCGTGTTAGGGTTAGGGCTCGGTTTAGCGTACGGGTTAGGATTAGGGTACGCGTTAGTGTTAGGGTAGGGGTTAGGGTTAGGGTACTCGATAGGGTGAGGTTAGTTATTAAACCTATCCCACTCTCTAGATACACCTTAGCACGTAAAGGAATATTATTTGGGGGTCCAGCCATGTAGAAGAGTTTAGACACTAGGAGAAGATAAGGAACACACCCATTATCAAGAAATCACATTAGGATTCTCTTTTTAACCTGTTCCTTAAAACACTAGTGCTTAGGAAATCTATTGGAGGCAGAAGCAGTCAAGGGTAGCTTAGGGTTAGGGTTAGGGTTAGATAGAGGGTTAGGGTACGGCTTAGGGTACGGGTTCGTGGAGGGTTTCGGGTAGGGCGTAGGGTATGGGTTAGGGTTAGGGTTAGGGTTAGTGTTAGGGTTAGGGCTCGGTTTAGGGTACGGGTTAGGATTAGGGTACGCGTTAGTGTTAGGGTAGGGGTTAGGGTTAGGTTACGCTTTAGGGTGAGGTTAGTTATTAAACCTATCCCACTCTCTAGATACCCCTTAGCACGTAAAGGAATATTATTTGGGGGTCCAGCCATGGAGAAGAGTTTAGACACTAGGAGAAGATAAGGAACACACCCATTATCAAGAAATCACATTAGGATTCTCTTTTTAACCTGTTCCTTAAAACACTAGTGCTTAGGGAATCTATTGGAGGCAGAAGCAGTCAAGGGTAGCTTAGGGTTAGGGTTAGGGTTAGGGTGAGGGTTAGGGTATGGCTTAGGGTACGGGTTCGGGGAGGGGTTCGGGTAGGGCGTAGGGTATGGTTTAGGGTTAGGGTTAGGTTTAGTGTTAGGGTTAGGGCTCGGTTTAGGGTACGAGTTAGGATTAGGGTACGCATTAGGGTTAGGGTAGGGGTTAGGGTTAGGGTACGCGTTAGGGTGAGGGTAGTTATTAAACCTATCCCACTCTCTAGATACCCCTTAGCACGTAAAGGAATATTATTTGGGGGTCCAGCCATGGAGAAGGGTTTAGACACTAGGAGAAGATAAGGAACACACCCATTATCAAGAAATCACATTAGGATTGTCTTTTTAACCTGTTCCTTAAAACACTAGTGCTTAGGAAATCTATTGGAGGCAGAAGCCGTCAAGGGTAGCTTAGGTTTAGGGTTAGGGTTAGGGTGAGGGTTAGGGTACGGCTTAGGGTACGGGTTCAGAGAGGGGTTCGGGTAGGGCGTAGGGTATGGGTTAGGGTTAGGGTTAGGGTTAGTGTTAGGGTTAGGGCTCGGCTTAGGGTACGGGTTAGGATTAAGGTACGCATTAGTGTTAGGGTAGGGGTTAGGGTTAGGTTACGCTTTAGGGTGAGGTTAGTTATTAAACCTATCCCACTCTCTAGATACCCCTTAGCACGTAAAGGAATATTATTTGGGGGTCCAGCCATGGAGAAGAGTTTAGACACTAGGAGAAGATAAGGAACACACCCATTATCAAGAAATCACATTAGGATACTCTTTTTAACCTGTTCCTTAAAACACTAATGCTTAGGGAATCTATTGGAGGCAGAAGCAGTCAAGGGTAGCTTACGGTTAGGGTTAGGGTTAGGGTGAGGGTTAGGGTACGGCTTAGGGTACGGGTTCGGGTGGGGTTCGGGTAGGGCGTAGGGTATGGGTTAGGGTTAGGGTTAGGGTTCGTGTTAGGGTTAGGGCTCGGTTTAGGGTACGGGTTAGGATTAGGGTATGCATTAGGGTTAGGGTAGGGGTTAGGGTTAGGGTACGCGTTAGGGTGAGGGTAGTTATTAAACCTATCCAACTCTCTAGATACCCCTTAGCACGTAAAGGAATATTATTTGGGGGTCCAGCCATGGAGAAGAGTTTAGACACTAGGAGAAGATAAGGAACACACCCATTATCAAGAAATCACATTAGGATTCTATTTTTAACATGTTCCTTAAAACACTAGTGCTTAGGAAATCGATTGGAGGCAGAAGCAGTCAAGGGTAGCTTAGGGTTAAGGTTAGGGTTAGGGTGAGGGTTAGGGTACGGCTTAGGGTACGGGTTCGGGGAGGGGTTCGGGTAGGGCGTAGGGTATGGGTTAGGGTTAGGGTTAGGGTTCGTGTTAGGGTTAGGGCTCGGTTTAGCGTACGGGTTAGGATTAGGGTACGCGTTAGTGTTAGGGTAGGGGTTAGGGTTAGGGTACTCGATAGGGTGAGGTTAGTTATTAAACCTATCCCACTCTCTAGATACACCTTAGCACGTAAAGGAATATTATTTGGGGGTCCAGCCATGTAGAAGAGTTTAGACACTAGGAGAAGATAAGGAACACACCCATTATCAAGAAATCACATTAGGATTCTCTTTTTAACCTGTTCCTTAAAACACTAGTGCTTAGGAAATCTATTGGAGGCAGAAGCAGTCAAGGGTAGCTTAGGGTTAGGGTTAGGGTTAGATAGAGGGTTAGGGTACGGCTTAGGGTACGGGTTCGTGGAGGGTTTCGGGTAGGGCGTAGGGTATGGGTTAGGGTTAGGGTTAGGGTTAGTGTTAGGGTTAGGGCTCGGTTTAGGGTACGGGTTAGGATTAGGGTACGCGTTAGTGTTAGGGTAGGGGTTAGGGTTAGGTTACGCTTTAGGGTGAGGTTAGTTATTAAACCTATCCCACTCTCTAGATACCCCTTAGCACGTAAAGGAATATTATTTGGGGGTCCAGCCATGGAGAAGAGTTTAGACACTAGGAGAAGATAAGGAACACACCCATTATCAAGAAATCACATTAGGATTCTCTTTTTAACCTGTTCCTTAAAACACTAGTGCTTAGGGAATCTATTGGAGGCAGAAGCAGTCAAGGGTAGCTTAGGGTTAGGGTTAGGGTTAGGGTGAGGGTTAGGGTATGGCTTAGGGTACGGGTTCGGGGAGGGGTTCGGGTAGGGCGTAGGGTATGGTTTAGGGTTAGGGTTAGGGCTAGTGTTAGGGTTAGGGCTCGGTTTAGGGTACGGGTTAGGATTAGGGTACGCATTAGGGTTAGGGTAGGGGTTAGGGTTAGGGTACGCGTTAGGGTGAGGGTAGTTATTAAACCTATCCCACTCTCTAGATACCCCTTAGCACGTAAAGGAATATTATTTGGGGGTCCAGCCATGGAGAAGGGTTTAGACACTAGGAGAAGATAAGGAACACACCCATTATCAAGAAATCACATTAGGATTGTCTTTTTAACCTGTTCCTTAAAACACTAGTGCTTAGGAAATCTATTGGAGGCAGAAGCCGTCAAGGGTAGCTTAGGTTTAGGGTTAGGGTTAGGGTGAGTGTTAGGGTACGGCTTAGGGTACAGGTTCAGAGAGGGGTTCGGGTAGGGCGTAGGGTATGGGTTAGGGTTAGGGTTAGGGTTAGTGTTAGGGTTAGGGCTCGGTTTAGGGTACGGGTTAGGATTAAGGTACGCATTAGTGTTAGGGTAGGGGTTAGGGTTAGGTTACGCTTTAGGGTGAGGTTAGTTATTAAACCTATCCCACTCTCTAGATACCCCTTAGCACGTAAAGGAATATTATTTGGGGGTCCAGCCATGGAGAAGAGTTTAGACACTAGGAGAAGATAAGGAACACACCCATTATCAAGAAATCACATTAGGATACTCTTTTTAACCTGTTCCTTAAAACACTAGTGCTTAGGGAATCTATTGGAGGCAGAAGCAGTCAAGGGTAGCTTAGGGTTAGGGTTAGGGTTAGGGTGAGGGTTAGGGTATGGCTTAGGGTACGGGTTCGGGGAGGGGTTCGGGTAGGGCGTAGGGTATGGGTTAGGGTTAGGGTTAGGGTTAGTGTTTGGGTTAGGGCTCGGTTTAGGGTACGAGTTAGGATTAGGGTACGCATTAGGGTTAGGGTAGGGGTTAGGGTTAGGGTACGCGTTAGGGTGAGGGTAGTTATTAAACCTATCCCACTTTCTAGATACCCCTTAGCACGTAAAGGAATATTATTTGGGGTTCCAGCCATGGAGAAGGGTTTAGACACTAGGAAAAGATAAGGAACACACCCATTATCAAGAAATCACATTAGGATTCTCTTTTTAACCTGTTCCTTAAAACACTAGTTCTTAGGAAATCTATTGGAGGCAGAAGCAGTCAAGGGTAGCTTAGGGTTAGGGTTAGGGTTAGATTGAGGGTTAGGGTACGGCTTAGGGTACGGGTTCGTGGAGGGGTTCGGGTAGGGCGTAGGGTATGGGTTAGGATTAGGGTTAGGGTTAGTGTTAGGGTTAGGGCTCGGTTTAGGGTACGGGTTAGGATTAGGGTACGCGTTAGTGTTAGGGTAGGGGTTAGGGTTAGGTTACGCTTTAGGGTGAGGTTAGTTATTAAACCTATCCCACTCTCTAGATACCCCTTAGCACGTAAAGGAATATTATTTGGGGGTCCAGCCATGGAGAAGAATTTAGACCCTAGGAGAAGATAAGGAACACACCCATTATCAAGAAATCACATTAGGATTCTCTTTTTAACCTGTTCCTTAAAACACTAGTGCTTAGGGAATCTATTGGAGGCAGAAGCAGTCAAGGGTAGCTTAGGGTTAGGGTTAGGGTTAGGGTGAGGGTTAGGGTATGGCTTAGGGTACGGGTTCGGGGAGGGGTTCGGGTAGGGCGTAGGGTATGGGTTATGGTTAGGGTTAGTGTTAGGGTTAGGGCTCGGTTTAGGGTACGGGTTAGGATTAGGGTACGCATTAGGGTTAGGGTAGGGGTTAGGGTTAGGGTACGCGTTAGGGTGAGGGTAGTTATTAAACCTATCCCACTCTCTAGATACCCCTTAGCACGTAAAGGAATATTATTTGGGGTTCCAGCCATGGAGAAGGGTTTAGACACTAGGAAAAGATAAGGAACACACCCATTATCAAGAAATCACATTAGGATTCTCTTTTTAACCTGTTCCTTAAAACACTAGTTCTTAGGAAATCTATTGGAGGCAGAAGCAGTCAAGGGTAGCTTAGGGTTAGGGTTAGGGTTAGATTGAGGGTTAGGGTACGGCTTAGGGTACGGGTTCGTGGAGGGGTTCGGGTAGGGCGTAGGGTATGGGTTAGGATTAGGGTTAGGGTTAGTGTTAGGGTTAGGGCTCGGTTTAGGGTACGGGTTAGGATTAGGGTACGCGTTAGTGTTAGGGTAGGGGTTAGGGTTAGGTTACGCTTTAGGGTGAGGTTAGTTATTAAACCTATCCCACTCTCTAGATACCCCTTAGCACGTAAAGGAATATTATTTGGGGGTCCAGCCATGGAGAAGAATTTAGACCCTAGGAGAAGATAAGGAACACACCCATTATCAAGAAATCACATTAGGATTCTCTTTTTAACCTGTTCCTTAAAACACTAGTGCTTAGGGAATCTATTGGAGGCAGAAGCAGTCAAGGGTAGCTTAGGGTTAGGGTTAGGGTTAGGGTGAGGGTTAGGGTATGGCTTAGGGTACGGGTTCGGGGAGGGGTTCGGGTAGGGCGTAGGGTATGGGTTATGGTTAGGGTTAGTGTTAGGGTTAGGGCTCGGTTTAGGGTACGGGTTAGGATTAGGGTACGCATTAGGGTTAGGGTAGGGGTTAGGGTTAGGGTACGCGTTAGGGTGAGGGTAGTTATTAAACCTATCCCACTCTCTAGATACCCCTTAGCACGTAAAGGAATATTATTTGGGGGTCCAGCCATGGAGAAGAGTTTAGACACGAGGAGAAGATACGGAACACACCCATTATCAAGAAATCACATTAGGATTCTCTTTTTAACCTGTTCCTTAAAACACTAGTGCTTAGGAAATCTATTGGAGGCAGAAGCCGTCAAGGGTAGCTTAGGTTTAGGGTTAGGGTTAGGGTGAGGGTTAGGGTACGGCTTAGGGTACGGGTTCAGAGAGGGGTTCGGGTAGGGCGTAGGGTATGGGTTAGGGTTAGGGTTAGGGTTAGTGTTAGGTTTAGGGCTCGGTTTAGGGTACGTGTTAGATTAAGGTACGCATTAGTGTTAGGGTAGGGGTTAGGGTTAGGTTACGCTTTAGGGTGAGGTTAGTTATTAAACCTATCCCACTCTCTAGATACCCCTTAGCACGTAAAGGAATATTATTTGGGGTTCCAGCCATGGAGAAGAGTTTAGACAATAGGAGAAGATAAGGAACACACCCATTATCAAGAAATCACTTTAGGATACACTTTTTAACCTGTTCCTTAAAACACTAGTGCTTAGGGAATCTATTGGAGGCAGAAGCAGTCAAGGGTAGCTTAGGGTTAGGGTTAGGGTTAGGGTGAGGGTTAGGGTATGGCTTAGGGTACGGGTTCGGGGAGGGGTTCGGGTAGGGCGTAGGGTATGGGTTAGGGTTAGGGTTAGGGTTAGTGTTAGGGTTAGGGCTCGGTTTAGGGTACGAGTTAGGATTAGGGTACGCATTAGGGTTAGGGTAGGGGTTAGGGTTAGGGTACGCGTTAGGGTGAGGGTAGTTATTAAACCTATCCCACTCTCTAGATACCCCTTAGCACGTAAAGGAATATTATTTGGGGGTCCAGCCATGGAGAAGAGTTTAGACACTAGGAGAAGATAAGGAACACACCCATTATCAAGAAATCACATTAGGATTCTATTTTTAACATGTTCCTTAAAACACTAGTGCTTAGGGAATCTATTGGAGGCAGAAGCAGTCAAGGGTAGCTTAGGGTTAGGGTTAGGGTTAGGGTGAGGGTTAGGGTATGGCTTAGGGTACGGGTTCGGGGAGGGGTTCGGGTAGGGCGTAGGGTATGGGTTAGGGTTAGGGTTAGTGTTAGTGTTAGGGTTAGGGCTCGGTTTAGGTTAGGGGTTAAGATTAGGGTACGGGTTAGGGTTAGGGTAGGGGTTAGCGTTAGGGTACGCGTTAGGGTGAGGGTCGTTATTAAACCTCTCCCTCTCTCTAGATACCCCTTAGCACGTAAAGGAATATTATTTGGGGGTCCAGCCATGGAGAAGAGTTTAGACACTAGGAGAAGATAAGGAACACACCCATTATCAAGAAATCACATTAGGATTCTCTTTTTAACCTGTTCCTTAAAACACTAGTGCTTAGGGAATCTATTGGAGGCAGAAGCAGTCAAGGGTAGCTTAGGGTTAGGGTTAGGGTTAGGGTGAGGGTTAGGGTATGGCTTAGGGTACGGGTTCGGGGAGGGGTTCGGGTAGGACGTAGGGTATGGGTTAGGGTTAGGGTTAGGGTTAGTGTTAGGGTTAGGGCTCGGTTTAGGGTACGGGTTAGGATTAGGGTACGCATTAGGGTTAGGGTAGGGGTTAGGGTTAGGGTACGCGTTAGGGTGAGGGTAGTTATTAAACCTATCCCACTCTCTAGATACCCCTTAGCACGTAAAGGAATATTATTTGGGGGTCCAGCCATGGAGAAGAGTTTAGACACTAGGAGAAGATAAGGAACACACCCATTATCAAGAAATCACATTAGGATACTCTTTTTAACCGGTTCCTTAAAACACTAGTGCTTAGGGAATCTATTGGAGGCAGAAGCAGTCAAGGGTAGCTTAGGGTTAGGGTTAGGGTTAGGGTGAGGGTTAGGGTATGGCTTAGGGTACAGGTTCGGGGAGGGGTTCGGGTAGGGCGTAGGGTATGGGTTAGGGTTAGGGTTAGGGTTAGTGTTAGGGTTAGGGCTCGGTTTAGGGTACGGGTTAGGATTAGGGTACGCGTTAGTGTTAGGGTAGGGGTTAGGGTTAGGGTACGCGATAGGGTGAGGTTAGTTATTAAACCTATCCCACTCTCTAGATACCCCTTAGCACGTAAAGGAATATTATTTGGGGGTCCAGCCATGGAGAAGAGTTTAGACACTAGGAGAAGATAAAGAACACACCCATTATCAAGAAATCACATTAGGATTCTCTTTTTAACCTGTTCCTTAAAACACTAGTGCTTAGGAAATCTATTGGAGGCAGAAGCAGTCAAGGGTAGCTTAGGGTTAGGGTTAGGTTTAGATTGAGGGTTAGGGTACGGCTTAGGGTACGGGTTCGTGGAGGGGTTCGGGTAGGGCGTAGGGTATGGGTTAGGGTTAGGGTTAGGGTTAGTGTTAGGGTTAGGGCTCGGTTTAGGGTACGGGTTAGGATTAGGGTACGCGTTAGTGTTAGGGTAGGGGTTAGGGTTAGGTTACGCTTTAGGGTGAGGTTAGTTATTAAACCTATCCCACTCTCTCGATACCCCTTAGCACGTAAAGGAATATTATTTGGGGGTCCAGCCATGGAGAAGAGTTTAGACACTAGGAGAAGATAAGGAACACACCCATTATCAAGAAATCACATTAGGATTCTCTTTTTAACCTGTTCCTTAAAACACTAGTGCTTAGGGAATCTATTGGAGGCAGAAGCAGTCAAGGGTAGCTTAGGGTTAGGGTTAGGGTTAGGGTGAGGGTTAGGGTATGGCTTAGGGTACGGGTTCGGGGAGGGGTTCGGGTAGGGCCTAGGGTATGGGTTATGGTTAGGGTTAGTGTTAGGGTTAGGGCTCGGTTTAGGGTACGGGTTAGGATTAGGGTACGCATTAGGGTTAGGGTAGGGGTTAGGGTTAGGGTACGCGTTAGGGTGAGGGTAGTTATTAAACCTATCCCACTCTCTAGATACCCCTTAGCACGTAAAGGAATATTATTTGGGGGTCCAGCCATGGAGAAGAGTTTAGACACGAGGAGAAGATACGGAACACACCCATTATCAAGAAATCACATTAGGATTCTCTTTTTAACCTGTTCCTTAAAACACTAGTGCTTAGGAAATCTATTGGAGGCAGAAGCCGTCAAGGGTAGCTTAGGTTTAGGGTTAGGGTTAGGGTGAGGGTTAGGGTACGGCTTAGGGTACGGGTTCAGAGAGGGGTTCGGGTAGGGCGTAGGGTATGGGTTAGGGTTAGGGTTAGGGTTAGTGTTAGGGTTAGGGCTCGGTTTAGGGTACGTGTTAGATTAAGGTACGCATTAGTGTTAGGGTAGGGGTTAGGGTTAGGTTACGCTTTAGGGTGAGGTTAGTTATTAAACCTATCCCACTCTCTAGATACCCCTTAGCACGTAAAGGAATATTATTTGGGGTTCCAGCCATGGAGAAGAGTTTAGACAATAGGAGAAGATAAGGAACACACCCATTATCAAGAAATCACTTTAGGATACACTTTTTAACCTGTTCCTTAAAACACTAGTGCTTAGGGAATCTATTGGAGGCAGAAGCAGTCAAGGGTAGCTTAGGGTTAGGGTTAGGGTTAGGGTGAGGGTTAGGGTATGGCTTAGGGTACGGGTTCGGGGAGGGGTTCGGGTAGGGCGTAGGGTATGGGTTAGGGTTAGGGTTAGGGTTAGTGTTAGGGTTAGGGCTCGGTTTACGGTACGGGTTAGGATTAGGGTACGCATTAGGGTTAGGGTAGGGGTTAGGGTTAGGGTACGCGTTAGGGTGAGGGTAGTTATTAAACCTATCCCACTCTCTAGATACCCCTTAGCACGTAAAGGAATATTATTTGGGGGTCCAGCCATGGAGAAGAGTTTAGACACTAGGAGAAGATAAGGAACACACCCATTATCAAGAAATCACATTAGGATTCTATTTTTAACATGTTCCTTAAAACACTAGTGCTTAGGGAATCTATTGGAGGCAGAAGCAGTCAAGGGTAGCTTAGGGTTAGGGTTAGGGTTACGGTGAGGGTTAGGGTATGGCTTAGGGTACGGGTTCGGGGAGGGGTTCGGGTAGGGCGTAGTGTATGGGTTAGGGTTAGGGTTAGTGTTAGGGTTAGGGCTCGGTTTAGGGTACGGGTTAGGATTAGGGTACGCATTAGGGTTAGGGTAGGGGTTAGGGTTAGGGTACGCGTTAGGGTGAGGGTAGTTATTAAACCTATCCCACTCTCTAGATACCCCTTAGCACGTAAAGGAATATTATTTGGGGGTCCAGCCATGGAGAAGAGTTTAGACACGAGGAGAAGATACGGAACACACCCATTATCAAGAAATCACATTAGGATTCTCTTTTTAACCTGTTCCTTAAAACACTAGTGCTTAGGAAATCTATTGGAGGCAGAAGCCGTCAAGGGTAGCTTAGGTTTAGGGTTAGGGTTAGGGTGAGGGTTAGGGTACGGCTTAGGGTACGGGTTCGGGGAGGGGTTCGGGTAGGGCGTAGGGTATGGGTTAGGGTTAGGGTTCGTGTTAGGGTTAGGGCTCGGTTTAGGGTACGGGTTAGGATTAGGTTACGCATTAGGGTTAGGGTAGGGGTTAGGGTTAGGGTACGCGTTAGGGTGAGGGTAGTTATTAAACCTATCCCACTCTCTAGATACCCCTTAGCACGTAAAGGAATATTATTTGGGGGTCCAGCCATGGAGAAGAGTTTAGACACTAGGAGAAGATAAGGAACACACCCATTATCAAGAAATCACATTAGGAATCTATTTGTAACATGTTCCTTAAAACACTAGTGCTTAGGAAATCTATTGGAGGCAGAAGCAGTCAAGGGTAGCTTAGGGTTAAGGTTAGGGTTAGGGTGAGGGTTAGGGTACCTCTTAGGGTACGGGTTCGGGGAGGGGTTCGGGTAGGGCATAGGGTATGGGTTAGGGTTAGGGTTAGGGTTCGTGTTAGGGTTAGGGCTCGGTTTAGGGTACGGGTTAGGATTAGGGTACGCGTTAGTGTTAGGGTAGGGGTTAGGGTTAGGGTACGCTTTAGGGTGAGGTTAGTTATTAAACCTATCCCACTCTCTAGATACCCCTTAGCACGTAAAGGAATATTATTTGGGGGTCCAGCCATGGAGAAAAGTTTAGACACTAGGAGAAGATAAGGAACACACCCATTATCAAGAAATCACATTAGGATTCTCTTTTTAACCTGTTCCTTAAAACACTAGTGCTTAGGGAATCTATTGGAGGCAGAAGCAGTCAAGGGTAGCTTAGGGTTAGGGTTAGGGTTAGGGTGAGTGTTAGGGTATGGCTTAGGGTACGGGTTCGGGGAGGGGTTCGGGTAGGGCGTAGGGTATGGGTTAGGGTTAGGGTTAGTGTTAGGGTTAGGGCTCGGTTTAGGGTACGGGTTAGGATTAGGGTACGCATTAGGGTTAGGGTAGGGGTTAGGGTTAGGGTATGCGTTAGGGTGAGGGTAGTTATTAAACCTATCCCACTCTCTAGATACCCCTTAGAACGTAAAGGAATATTATTTGGGGGTCCAGCCATGGAGAAGAGTTTAGACACGAGGAGAAGATACGGAACACACCCATTATCAAGAAATCACATTAGGATTCTCTTTTTAACCTGTTCCTTAAAACACTAGTGCTTAGGAAATCTATTGGAGGCAGAAGCCG
Organism: Balaenoptera acutorostrata; assembly: GCF_949987535.1. NCBI lineage: Eukaryota > Metazoa > Chordata > Mammalia > Artiodactyla > Balaenopteridae > Balaenoptera > Balaenoptera acutorostrata. Next base: position 505,812 of record NW_026646402.1, read on the forward strand.
TCAAGGGTAGCTTAGGTTTAGGGTTACGGTTAGGGTGAGGGTTAGGGTACGGCTTAGGGTACGGGTTCAGAGAGGGGTTCGGGTAGGGCGTAGGGTATGGGTTAGGGTTAGTGTTAGGGTTAGGGCTCGGCTTAGGGTACGGGTTAGGATTAAGGTACGCATTAGTGTTAGGGTAGGGGTTAGGGTTAGGTTACGCTTTAGGGTGAGGTTAGTTATTAAACCTATCCCACTCTCTAGATACCCCTTAGCACGTAAAGGAATATTATTTGGGGGTCCAGCCATGGAGAAGAGTTTAGACACTAGGAGAAGATAAGGAACACACCCATTATCAAGAAATCACATTAGGATACTCTTTTTAACCTGTTCCTTAAAACACTAGTGCTTAGGGAATCTATTGGAGGCAGAAGCAGTCAAGGGTAGCTTAGGGTTAGGGTTAGGGTTAGGGTGAGGGTTAGGGTATGGCTTAGGGTACGGGTTCGGGGAGGGGTTCGGGTAGGGCGTAGGGTATGGGTTAGGGTTAGGGTTAGGGTTAGTTTTAGGGTTAGGGCTCGGTTTAGGGTACGGGTTAGGATTAGGGTATGCATTAGGGTTAGGGTAGGGGTTAGGGTTAGGGTACGCGTTAGGGTGAGGGTAGTTATTAAACCTATCCAACTCTCTAGATACCCCTTAGCACGTAAAGGAATATTATTTGGGGGTCCAGCCATGGAGAAGAGTTTAGACACTAGGAGAAGATAAGGAACACACCCATTATCAAGAAATCACATTAGGATTCTATTTTTAACATGTTCCTTAAAACACTAGTGCTTAGGAAATCGATTGGAGGCAGAAGCAGTCAAGGGTAGCTTAGGGTTAAGGTTAGGGTTAGGGTGAGGGTTAGGGTACGGCTTAGGGTACGGGTTCGGGGAGGGGTTCGGGTAGGGCGTAGGGTATGGGTTAGGGTTAGGGTTAGGGTTCGTGTTAGGGTTAGGGCTCGGTTTAGCGTACGGGTTAGGATTAGGGTACGCGTTAGTGTTAGGGTAGGGGTTAGGGTTAGGGTACTCGATAGGGTGAGGTTAGTTATTAAACCTATCCCACTCTCTAGATACACCTTAGCACGTAAAGGAATATTATTTGGGGGTCCAGCCATGTAGAAGAGTTTAGACACTAGGAGAAGATAAGGAACACACCCATTATCAAGAAATCACATTAGGATTCTCTTTTTAACCTGTTCCTTAAAACACTAGTGCTTAGGAAATCTATTGGAGGCAGAAGCAGTCAAGGGTAGCTTAGGGTTAGGGTTAGGGTTAGATAGAGGGTTAGGGTACGGCTTAGGGTACGGGTTCGTGGAGGGTTTCGGGTAGGGCGTAGGGTATGGGTTAGGGTTAGGGTTAGGGTTAGTGTTAGGGTTAGGGCTCGGTTTAGGGTACGGGTTAGGATTAGGGTACGCGTTAGTGTTAGGGTAGGGGTTAGGGTTAGGTTACGCTTTAGGGTGAGGTTAGTTATTAAACCTATCCCACTCTCTAGATACCCCTTAGCACGTAAAGGAATATTATTTGGGGGTCCAGCCATGGAGAAGAGTTTAGACACTAGGAGAAGATAAGGAACACACCCATTATCAAGAAATCACATTAGGATTCTCTTTTTAACCTGTTCCTTAAAACACTAGTGCTTAGGGAATCTATTGGAGGCAGAAGCAGTCAAGGGTAGCTTAGGGTTAGGGTTAGGGTTAGGGTGAGGGTTAGGGTATGGCTTAGGGTACGGGTTCGGGGAGGGGTTCGGGTAGGGCGTAGGGTATGGTTTAGGGTTAGGGTTAGGGCTAGTGTTAGGGTTAGGGCTCGGTTTAGGGTACGGGTTAGGATTAGGGTACGCATTAGGGTTAGGGTAGGGGTTAGGGTTAGGGTACGCGTTAGGGTGAGGGTAGTTATTAAACCTATCCCACTCTCTAGATACCCCTTAGCACGTAAAGGAATATTATTTGGGGGTCCAGCCATGGAGAAGGGTTTAGACACTAGGAGAAGATAAGGAACACACCCATTATCAAGAAATCACATTAGGATTGTCTTTTTAACCTGTTCCTTAAAACACTAGTGCTTAGGAAATCTATTGGAGGCAGAAGCCGTCAAGGGTAGCTTAGGTTTAGGGTTAGGGTTAGGGTGAGGGTTAGGGTACGGCTTAGGGTACAGGTTCAGAGAGGGGTTCGGGTAGGGCGTAGGGTATGGGTTAGGGTTAGGGTTAGGGTTAGTGTTAGGGTTAGGGCTCGGTTTAGGGTACGGGTTAGGATTAAGGTACGCATTAGTGTTAGGGTAGGGGTTAGGGTTAGGTTACGCTTTAGGGTGAGGTTAGTTATTAAACCTATCCCACTCTCTAGATACCCCTTAGCACGTAAAGGAATATTATTTGGGGGTCCAGCCATGGAGAAGAGTTTAGACACTAGGAGAAGATAAGGAACACACCCATTATCAAGAAATCACATTAGGATACTCTTTTTAACCTGTTCCTTAAAACACTAGTGCTTAGGGAATCTATTGGAGGCAGAAGCAGTCAAGGGTAGCTTAGGGTTAGGGTTAGGGTTAGGGTGAGGGTTAGGGTATGGCTTAGGGTACGGGTTCGGGGAGGGGTTCGGGTAGGGCGTAGGGTATGGGTTAGGGTTAGGGTTAGGGTTAGTGTTTGGGTTAGGGCTCGGTTTAGGGTACGAGTTAGGATTAGGGTACGCATTAGGGTTAGGGTAGGGGTTAGGGTTAGGGTACGCGTTAGGGTGAGGGTAGTTATTAAACCTATCCCACTTTCTAGATACCCCTTAGCACGTAAAGGAATATTATTTGGGGTTCCAGCCATGGAGAAGGGTTTAGACACTAGGAAAAGATAAGGAACACACCCATTATCAAGAAATCACATTAGGATTCTCTTTTTAACCTGTTCCTTAAAACACTAGTTCTTAGGAAATCTATTGGAGGCAGAAGCAGTCAAGGGTAGCTTAGGGTTAGGGTTAGGGTTAGATTGAGGGTTAGGGTACGGCTTAGGGTACGGGTTCGTGGAGGGGTTCGGGTAGGGCGTAGGGTATGGGTTAGGATTAGGGTTAGGGTTAGTGTTAGGGTTAGGGCTCGGTTTAGGGTACGGGTTAGGATTAGGGTACGCGTTAGTGTTAGGGTAGGGGTTAGGGTTAGGTTACGCTTTAGGGTGAGGTTAGTTATTAAACCTATCCCACTCTCTAGATACCCCTTAGCACGTAAAGGAATATTATTTGGGGGTCCAGCCATGGAGAAGAATTTAGACCCTAGGAGAAGATAAGGAACACACCCATTATCAAGAAATCACATTAGGATTCTCTTTTTAACCTGTTCCTTAAAACACTAGTGCTTAGGGAATCTATTGGAGGCAGAAGCAGTCAAGGGTAGCTTAGGGTTAGGGTTAGGGTTAGGGTGAGGGTTAGGGTATGGCTTAGGGTACGGGTTCGGGGAGGGGTTCGGGTAGGGCGTAGGGTATGGGTTATGGTTAGGGTTAGTGTTAGGGTTAGGGCTCGGTTTAGGGTACGGGTTAGGATTAGGGTACGCATTAGGGTTAGGGTAGGGGTTAGGGTTAGGGTACGCGTTAGGGTGAGGGTAGTTATTAAACCTATCCCACTCTCTAGATACCCCTTAGCACGTAAAGGAATATTATTTGGGGTTCCAGCCATGGAGAAGGGTTTAGACACTAGGAAAAGATAAGGAACACACCCATTATCAAGAAATCACATTAGGATTCTCTTTTTAACCTGTTCCTTAAAACACTAGTTCTTAGGAAATCTATTGGAGGCAGAAGCAGTCAAGGGTAGCTTAGGGTTAGGGTTAGGGTTAGATTGAGGGTTAGGGTACGGCTTAGGGTACGGGTTCGTGGAGGGGTTCGGGTAGGGCGTAGGGTATGGGTTAGGATTAGGGTTAGGGTTAGTGTTAGGGTTAGGGCTCGGTTTAGGGTACGGGTTAGGATTAGGGTACGCGTTAGTGTTAGGGTAGGGGTTAGGGTTAGGTTACGCTTTAGGGTGAGGTTAGTTATTAAACCTATCCCACTCTCTAGATACCCCTTAGCACGTAAAGGAATATTATTTGGGGGTCCAGCCATGGAGAAGAATTTAGACCCTAGGAGAAGATAAGGAACACACCCATTATCAAGAAATCACATTAGGATTCTCTTTTTAACCTGTTCCTTAAAACACTAGTGCTTAGGGAATCTATTGGAGGCAGAAGCAGTCAAGGGTAGCTTAGGGTTAGGGTTAGGGTTAGGGTGAGGGTTAGGGTATGGCTTAGGGTACGGGTTCGGGGAGGGGTTCGGGTAGGGCGTAGGGTATGGGTTATGGTTAGGGTTAGTGTTAGGGTTAGGGCTCGGTTTAGGGTACGGGTTAGGATTAGGGTACGCATTAGGGTTAGGGTAGGGGTTAGGGTTAGGGTACGCGTTAGGGTGAGGGTAGTTATTAAACCTATCCCACTCTCTAGATACCCCTTAGCACGTAAAGGAATATTATTTGGGGGTCCAGCCATGGAGAAGAGTTTAGACATGAGGAGAAGATACGGAACACACCCATTATCAAGAAATCACATTAGGATTCTCTTTTTAACCTGTTCCTTAAAACACTAGTGCTTAGGAAATCTATTGGAGGCAGAAGCCGTCAAGGGTAGCTTAGGTTTAGGGTTAGGGTTAGGGTGAGGGTTAGGGTACGGCTTAGGGTACGGGTTCAGAGAGGGGTTCGGGTAGGGCGTAGGGTATGGGTTAGGGTTAGGGTTAGGGTTAGTGTTAGGTTTAGGGCCCGGTTTAGGGTACGTGTTAGATTAAGGTACGCATTAGTGTTAGGGTAGGGGTTAGGGTTAGGTTACGCTTTAGGGTGAGGTTAGTTATTAAACCTATCCCACTCTCTAGATACCCCTTAGCACGTAAAGGAATATTATTTGGGGTTCCAGCCATGGAGAAGAGTTTAGACAATAGGAGAAGATAAGGAACACACCCATTATCAAGAAATCACTTTAGGATACACTTTTTAACCTGTTCCTTAAAACACTAGTGCTTAGGGAATCTATTGGAGGCAGAAGCAGTCAAGGGTAGCTTAGGGTTAGGGTTAGGGTTAGGGTGAGGGTTAGGGTATGGCTTAGGGTACGGGTTCGGGGAGGGGTTCGGGTAGGGCGTAGGGTATGGGTTAGGGTTAGGGTTAGGGTTAGTGTTAGGGTTAGGGCTCGGTTTAGGGTACGGGTTAGGATTAGGGTACGCATTAGGGTTAGGGTAGGGGTTAGGGTTAGGGTACGCGTTAGGGTGAGGGTAGTTATTAAACCTATCCCACTCTCTAGATACCCCTTAGCACGTAAAGGAATATTATTTGGGGGTCCAGCCATGGAGAAGAGTTTAGACACTAGGAGAAGATAAGGAACACACCCATTATCAAGAAATCACATTAGGATTCTATTTTTAACATGTTCCTTAAAACACTAGTGCTTAGGGAATCTATTGGAGGCAGAAGCAGTCAAGGGTAGCTTAGGGTTAGGGTTAGGGTTAGGGTGAGGGTTAGGGTATGGCTTAGGGTACGGGTTCGGGGAGGGGTTCGGGTAGGGCGTAGGGTATGGGTTAGGGTTAGGGTTAGTGTTAGTGTTAGGGTTAGGGCTCGGTTTAGGTTAGGGGTTAAGATTAGGGTACGGGTTAGGGTTAGGGTAGGGGTTAGCGTTAGGGTACGCGTTAGGGTGAGGGTCGTTATTAAACCTCTCCCTCTCTCTAGATACCCCTTAGCACGTAAAGGAATATTATTTGGGGGTCCAGCCATGGAGAAGAGTTTAGACACTAGGAGAAGATAAGGAACACACCCATTATCAAGAAATCACATTAGGATTCTCTTTTTAACCTGTTCCTTAAAACACTAGTGCTTAGGGAATCTATTGGAGGCAGAAGCAGTCAAGGGTAGCTTAGGGTTAGGGTTAGGGTTAGGGTGAGGGTTAGGGTATGGCTTAGGGTACGGGTTCGGGGAGGGGTTCGGGTAGGACGTAGGGTATGGGTTAGGGTTAGGGTTAGGGTTAGTGTTAGGGTTAGGGCTCGGTTTAGGGTACGGGTTAGGATTAGGGTACGCATTAGGGTTAGGGTAGGGGTTAGGGTTAGGGTACGCGTTAGGGTGAGGGTAGTTATTAAACCTATCCCACTCTCTAGATACCCCTTAGCACGTAAAGGAATATTATTTGGGGGTCCAGCCATGGAGAAGAGTTTAGACACTAGGAGAAGATAAGGAACACACCCATTATCAAGAAATCACATTAGGATACTCTTTTTAACCGGTTCCTTAAAACACTAGTGCTTAGGGAATCTATTGGAGGCAGAAGCAGTCAAGGGTAGCTTAGGGTTAGGGTTAGGGTTAGGGTGAGGGTTAGGGTATGGCTTAGGGTACAGGTTCGGGGAGGGGTTCGGGTAGGGCGTAGGGTATGGGTTAGGGTTAGGGTTAGGGTTAGTGTTAGGGTTAGGGCTCGGTTTAGGGTACGGGTTAGGATTAGGGTACGCGTTAGTGTTAGGGTAGGGGTTAGGGTTAGGGTACGCGATAGGGTGAGGTTAGTTATTAAACCTATCCCACTCTCTAGATACCCCTTAGCACGTAAAGGAATATTATTTGGGGGTCCAGCCATGGAGAAGAGTTTAGACACTAGGAGAAGATAAAGAACACACCCATTATCAAGAAATCACATTAGGATTCTCTTTTTAACCTGTTCCTTAAAACACTAGTGCTTAGGAAATCTATTGGAGGCAGAAGCAGTCAATGGTAGCTTAGGGTTAGGGTTAGGTTTAGATTGAGGGTTAGGGTACGGCTTAGGGTACGGGTTCGTGGAGGGGTTCGGGTAGGGCGTAGGGTATGGGTTAGGGTTAGGGTTAGGGTTAGTGTTAGGGTTAGGGCTCGGTTTAGGGTACGGGTTAGGATTAGGGTACGCGTTAGTGTTAGGGTAGGGGTTAGGGTTAGGTTACGCTTTAGGGTGAGGTTAGTTATTAAACCTATCCCACTCTCTCGATACCCCTTAGCACGTAAAGGAATATTATTTGGGGGTCCAGCCATGGAGAAGAGTTTAGACACTAGGAGAAGATAAGGAACACACCCATTATCAAGAAATCACATTAGGATTCTCTTTTTAACCTGTTCCTTAAAACACTAGTGCTTAGGGAATCTATTGGAGGCAGAAGCAGTCAAGGGTAGCTTAGGGTTAGGGTTAGGGTTAGGGTGAGGGTTAGGGTATGGCTTAGGGTACGGGTTCGGGGAGGGGTTCGGGTAGGGCCTAGGGTATGGGTTATGGTTAGGGTTAGTGTTAGGGTTAGGGCTCGGTTTAGGGTACGGGTTAGGATTAGGGTACGCATTAGGGTTAGGGTAGGGGTTAGGGTTAGGGTACGCGTTAGGGTGAGGGTAGTTATTAAACCTATCCCACTCTCTAGATACCCCTTAGCACGTAAAGGAATATTATTTGGGGGTCCAGCCATGGAGAAGAGTTTAGACACGAGGAGAAGATACGGAACACACCCATTATCAAGAAATCACATTAGGATTCTCTTTTTAACCTGTTCCTTAAAACACTAGTGCTTAGGAAATCTATTGGAGGCAGAAGCCGTCAAGGGTAGCTTAGGTTTAGGGTTAGGGTTAGGGTGAGGGTTAGGGTACGGCTTAGGGTACGGGTTCAGAGAGGGGTTCGGGTAGGGCGTAGGGTATGGGTTAGGGTTAGGGTTAGGGTTAGTGTTAGGGTTAGGGCTCGGTTTAGGGTACGTGTTAGATTAAGGTACGCATTAGTGTTAGGGTAGGGGTTAGGGTTAGGTTACGCTTTAGGGTGAGGTTAGTTATTAAACCTATCCCACTCTCTAGATACCCCTTAGCACGTAAAGGAATATTATTTGGGGTTCCAGCCATGGAGAAGAGTTTAGACAATAGGAGAAGATAAGGAACACACCCATTATCAAGAAATCACTTTAGGATACACTTTTTAACCTGTTCCTTAAAACACTAGTGCTTAGGGAATCTATTGGAGGCAGAAGCAGTCAAGGGTAGCTTAGGGTTAGGGTTAGGGTTAGGGTGAGGGTTAGGGTATGGCTTAGGGTACGGGTTCGGGGAGGGGTTCGGGTAGGGCGTAGGGTATGGGTTAGGGTTAGGGTTAGGGTTAGTGTTAGGGTTAGGGCTCGGTTTACGGTACGGGTTAGGATTAGGGTACGCATTAGGGTTAGGGTAGGGGTTAGGGTTAGGGTACGCGTTAGGGTGAGGGTAGTTATTAAACCTATCCCACTCTCTAGATACCCCTTAGCACGTAAAGGAATATTATTTGGGGGTCCAGCCATGGAGAAGAGTTTAGACACTAGGAGAAGATAAGGAACACACCCATTATCAAGAAATCACATTAGGATTCTATTTTTAACATGTTCCTTAAAACACTAGTGCTTAGGGAATCTATTGGAGGCAGAAGCAGTCAAGGGTAGCTTAGGGTTAGGGTTAGGGTTAGGGTGAGGGTTAGGGTATGGCTTAGGGTACGGGTTCGGGGAGGGGTTCGGGTAGGGCGTAGTGTATGGGTTAGGGTTAGGGTTAGTGTTAGGGTTAGGGCTCGGTTTAGGGTACGGGTTAGGATTAGGGTACGCATTAGGGTTAGGGTAGGGGTTAGGGTTAGGGTACGCGTTAGGGTGAGGGTAGTTATTAAACCTATCCCACTCTCTAGATACCCCTTAGCACGTAAAGGAATATTATTTGGGGGTCCAGCCATGGAGAAGAGTTTAGACACGAGGAGAAGATACGGAACACACCCATTATCAAGAAATCACATTAGGATTCTCTTTTTAACCTGTTCCTTAAAACACTAGTGCTTAGGAAATCTATTGGAGGCAGAAGCCGTCAAGGGTAGCTTAGGTTTAGGGTTAGGGTTAGGGTGAGGGTTAGGGTACGGCTTAGGGTACGGGTTCGGGGAGGGGTTCGGGTAGGGCGTAGGGTATGGGTTAGGGTTAGGGTTAGGGTTAGTGTTAGGGTTAGGGCTCGGTTTAGGGTACGGGTTAGGATTAGGGTACGCATTAGGGTTAGGGTAGGGGTTAGGGTTAGGGTACGCGTTAGGGTGAGGTTAGTTATTAAACCTATCCCACTCTCTAGATACCCCTTAGCACGTAAAGTAATATTATTTGGGGATCCAGCCATGGAGAAGAGTTTAGACACTAGGAGAAGATAAGGAACACACCCATTATCAAGAAATCACATTAGGATTCTCTTTTTAACCTGTTCCTTAAAACACTAGTGCTTAGGAAATCTATTGGAGGCAGAAGCAGTCAAGGGTAGCTTAGGTTTAGGGTTAGGGTTAGGGTGAGGGTTAGGGTACGGCTTAGGGTACGGGTTCAGAGAGGGGTTCGGGTAGGGCGTAGGGTATGGGTTAGGGTTAGGGTTAGGGTTAGGGTTAGGGCTCGGTTTAGGGTACGGGTTAGGATTAAGGTACGCATTAGTGTTAGGGTAGGGGTTAGGGTTAGGTTACGCTTTAGGGTGAGGTTAGTTATTAAACCTATCCCACTCTCTAGATACCCCTTAGCACGTAAAGGAATATTATTTGGGGGTCCAGCCATGGAGAAGAGTTTAGACACTAGGAGAAGATAAGGAACACACCCATTATCAAGAAATCACATTAGGATTCTCTTTTTAACCTGTTCCTTAAAACACTAGTGCTTAGGAAATCTATTGGAGGCAGAAGCAGTCAAGGGTAGCTTAGGTTTAGGGTTAGGGTTAGATTGAGGGTTAGGGTACGGCTTAGGGTACGGGTTCGGGGATGGGTTCGGGTAGGGCGTAGGGTATGGGTTAGGGTTAGGGTTAGTGTTAGTGTTAGGGTTAGGGCTCGGTTTAGGTTAGGGGTTAAGATTAGGGTACGGGTTAGGGTTAGGGTAGGGGTTAGCGTTAGGGTACGCGTTAGGGTGAGGGTCGTTATTAAACCTCTCCCTCTCTCTAGATACCCCTTAGCACGTAAAGGAATATTATTTGGGGGTCCAGCCATGGAGAAGAGTTTAGACACTAGGAGAAGATAAAGAACACACCCATTATCAAGTAATCACATTAGGATTCTCTTTTTAACCTGTTCCTTAAAACACTAGTGCTTAGGAAATCTATTGGAGGCAGAAGCAGTCAAGGGTAGCTTAGGGTTAGGGTTAGGTTTAGATTGAGGGTTAGGGTACGGCTTAGGGTACGGGTTCGTGGAGGGGTTCGGGTAGGGCGTAGGGTATGGGTTAGGGTTAGGATTAGGGTTAGTGTTAGGGTTAGGGCTCGGTTTAGGGTACGGGTTAGGATTAGGGTACGCGTTAGTGTTAGGCTAGGGGTTAGGGTTAGGTTACGCTTTAGGGTGAGGTTAGTTATTAAACCTATCCCACTCTCTCGATACCCCTTAGCACGTAAAGGAATATTATTTGGGGGTCCAGCCATGGAGAAGAGTTTAGACACTAGGAGAAGATAAGGAACACACCCATTATCAAGAAATCACATTAGGATTCTCTTTTTAACCTGTTCCTTAAAACACTAGTGCTTAGGGAATCTATTGGAGGCAGAAGCAGTCAAGGGTAGCTTAGGGTTAGGGTTAGGGTTAGGGTGAGGGTTAGGGTATGGCTTAGGGTACGGGTTCGGGGAGGGGTTCGGGTAGGGCGTAGGGTATGGGTTAGGGTTAGGGTTAGTGTTAGGGTTAGGGCTCGGTTTAGGGTACGGGTTAGGATTAGGGTACGCATTAGGGTTAGGGTAGGGGTTAGGGTTAGGGTACGCGTTAGGGTGAGGGTAGTTATTAAACCTATCCCACTCTCTAGATACCCCTTACACGTAAAGGAATATTATTTGGGGGTCCAGCCATGGAGAAGAGTTTAGACACGAGGAGAAATACGGAACACACCCATTATCAAGAAATCACATTAGGATTCTCTTTTTAACCTGTTCCTTAAAACACTAGTGCTTAGGAAATCTATTGGAGGCAGAAGCCGTCAAGGGTAGCTTAGGTTTAGGGTTAGGGTTAGGGTGAGGGTTAGGGTACGGCTTAGGGTACGGGTTCAGAGAGGGGTTCGGGTAGGGCGTAGGGTATGGGTTAGGGTTAGGGTTAGGGTTAGTGTTAGGGTTAGGGCTCGGTTTAGGGTACGGGTTAGGATTAGGGTACGCGTTACGGTTAGGGTAGGGATTAGGGTTAGGGTACACGTTAGGGTGAGGGTAGTTATTAAACCTATCCCACTCTCTAGATACCCCTTAGCACGTAAAGGAATATTATTTGGGGGTCCAGCCATGGAGAAGAGTTTAGACACTAGGAGAAGATAAGGAACACACCCATTATCACGAAATCACATTAGGATTCTCTTTTTAAACTGTTCCTTAAAACACTAGTGCTTAGGAAATCTATTGGAGGCAGAAGCAGTCAAGGGTAGCTTAGGGTTAGGGTGAGTGTTAGGGTACGGCTTAGGGTACGGGTTCGGGGAGGCTTTCGGGTAGGGCTTAGGGTATGGGTTAGGGTTAGGGTTAGGGTTAGTGTTAGGGTTAGGGCTCGGTTTAGGGTACGAGTTAGGATTAGGGTACGCATTAGGGTTAGGGTAGGGGTTAGGGTTAGTGTACGCGTTAGGGTTAGGGTAGTTATTAAACCTATCCCACTCTCTAGATACCCTTTAGCACGTAAAGGAATATTATTTGGGGGTCCAGCCATGGAGAAGAGTTTAGACACTAGGAGAAGATAAGGAACACACCCATTATCAAGAAATCACATTAGGATTCTCTTTTTAACCTGTTCCTTAAAACAATAGTGCTTAGGAAATCTATTGGAGGCAGAAGCAGTCAAGGGTAGCTTAGGGTTAGGGTTAGCGTTAGATTGAGGGTTAGGGTACGGCTTAGGGTACGGGTTCGGGGACGGGTTCGGGTAGGGCGTAGGGTATGGGTTAGGGTTAGGGTTAGTGTTAGTGTTAGGGTTCGGCTCGGTTTAGGTTAGGGTTTAGGATTAGGGTACGGGTTAGGGTTAGGGTAGGGGTTAGCGTTAGGGTACGCGTTAGGGTGAGGGTAGTTATTAAACCTCTCCCTCTCTCTAGATACCCCTTAGCACGTAAAGGAATATTATTTGGGTGTCCAGCCATGGAGAAGAGTTTAGACACTAGGAGAAGTTACGGAACACACCCATTATCAAGAAATCACATTAGGATTCTCTTTTTAGCCTGTTCCTTAAAACACTAGTGCTTAGGGAATCTATTGGAGGCAGAAGCAGTCAAGGGTAGCTTAGGGTTAGGGTTAGGGTTAGGCTGACGGTTAGGGTATGGCTTAGGGTACGGGTTCGGGGAGGGGTTCGGGTAGGGCGTAGGGTTAGGGTTAGGGTTAGTGTTAGGGTTAGGGCTCGGTTTAGGGTACGGGTTAGGATTAGGGTACGCATTAGGGTTAGGGTAGGGGTTAGGGTTAGGGTACGCGTTAGGGTGAGGGTAGTTATTAAACCTATCCCACTCTCTAGATACCCCTTAGCACGTAAAGGAATATTATTTGGGGGTCCAGCCATGGAGAAGAGTTTAGACACGAGGAGAAGATACGGAACACACCCATTATCAAGAAATCACATTAGGATTCTCTTTTTAACCTGTTCCTTAAAACACTAGTGCTTAGGAAATCTATTGGAGGCAGAAGCCGCCAAGGGTAGCTTAGGTTTAGGGTTAGGGTTAGGGTGAGGGTTAGGGTACGGCTTAGGGTACGGGTTCGGGGAAGGGTTCGGGTAGGGCGTAGGGTATGGGTTAGGGTTAGGGTTAGGGTTAGTGTTAGGGTTAGGGCTCGGTTTAGGGTACGGGTTAGTATTAGGGTACGCGTTAGGGTTAGGGTAGGGGTTAGGGTTAGGGTACACGTTAGGGTGAGGGTAGATATTAAACCTATCCCACTCTCTCGATACCCCTTAGCACGTAAAGGAATATTATTTGGGGGTCCAGCCATGGAGAAGAGTTTAGACACTAGGAGAAGATAAGGAACACACCCATTATCACGAAATCACATTAGGATTCTCTTTTTAAACTGTTCCTTAAAACACTAGTGCTTAGGAAATCTATTGGAGGCAGAAGCAGTCAAGGGTAGCTTAGGGTTAGGGTTAGGGTTAGGGTGAGGGTTAGGGTACGGCTTAGGGTACGGGTTCGGGGAGGCTTTCGGGTAGGGCGTAGGGTATGGGTTAGGGTTAGGTTTAGGGTTAGTGATAGGGTTAGGGCTCGGTTTAGGGTACGGGTTAGGATTAGTGTACGCATTAGGGTTAGGGTAGGGGTTAGGTTTAGGGTACGCGTTAGGGTTAGGGTAGTTATTAAACCTATCCCACTCTCTAGATACCCCTTAGCACGTAAAGGAATATTATTTGGGGGTCCAGCCATGGAGAAGAGTTTAGACACTAGGAGAAGATAAGGAACACACCCATTATCAAGAAATCACATTAGGATTCTCTTTTTAACCTGTTCCTTAAAACACTAGTGCTTAGGAAATCTATTGGAGGCAGAAGCAGTCAAGGGTAGCTTAGGGTTAGGGTTAGGGTTAGATTGAGGGTTAGGGTACGGCTTAGGGTACGGGTTCGGGGATGGGTTCGGGTAGGGCGTAGGGTATGGGTTAGGGTTAGGGTTAGTGTTAGTGTTAGGGTTAGGGCTCGGTTTAGGTTAGGGGTTAAGATTAGGGTACCGGTTAGGGTTAGGGTAGGGGTTAGCGTTAGGGTACGCGTTAGGGTGAGGGTCGTTATTAAACCTCTCCCTCTGTCTAGATACCCCTTAGCACGTAAAGGAATATTATTTGGGGGTCCAGCCATGGAGAAGAGTTTAGACACTCGGAGAAGATAAGGAACACACCCATTATCAAGAAATCACATTAGGATTCTCTTTTTAACCTGTTCCTTAAAACACTAGTGCTTAGGAAATCTATTGGAGGCAGAAGCCGTCAAGGGTAACTTAGGTTTAGGGTTAGGGTTCGGGTGAGGGTTAGGGTACGGCTTAGGGTACGGGTTCAGAGAGGGGTTCGGGTAGGGCGTAGGGTATGGGTTAGGGTTAGGGTTAGGGTTAGTGTTAGGGTTAGGGCTCGGTTTAGGTTACGGGTTAGGATTAGGGTACGCGTTACGGTTAGGGTAGGGATTAGGGTTAGGGTACACGTTAGGGTGAGGGTAGTTATTAAACCTATCCCACTCTCTAGATACCCCTTAGCACGTAAAGGAATATTATTTGGGGGTCCAGCCATGGAGAAGAGTTTAGACACTAGGAGAAGGTAAGGAACACACCCATTATCACGAAATCACATTAGGATTCTCTTTTTAAACTGTTCCTTAAAACACTAGTGCTTAGGAAATCTATTGGAGGCAGAAGCAGTCAAGGGTAGCTTAGGGTTAGGGTTAGGGTTAGGGTGAGGGTTAGGGTACGGCTTAGGGTACGGGTTCGGGGAGGCTTTCGGGTAGGGCTTAGGGTATGGGTTAGGGTTAGGGTTAGGGTTCGTGTTAGAGTTAGGGCTCGGTTTAGGGTACGGGTTAGGATTAGGGTACGCGTTAGTGTTAGGGTAGGGGTTAGGGTTAGGGTACGCGATAGGGTGAGGTTAGTTATTAAACCTATCCCACTCTCTAGATACCCCTTAGCACGTAAAGGAATATTATTTGGGGGTCCAGCCATGGAGAAGAGTTTAGACACTAGGAGAAGATAAAGAACACACCCATTATCAAGTAATCACATTAGGATTCTCTTTTTAACCTGTTCCTTAAAACACTAGTGCTTAGGAAATCTATTGGAGGCAGAAGCAGTCAAGGGTAGCTTAGGGTTAGGGTTAGGTTTAGATTGAGGGTTAGGGTACGGCTTAGGGTACGGGTTCGTGGAGGGGTTCGGGTAGGGCGTAGGGTATGGGTTAGGGTTAGGGTTAGGGTTAGTGTTAGGGTTAGGGCTCGGTTTAGGGTACGGGTTAGGATTAGGGTACGCGTTAGTGTTAGGGTAGGGGTTAGGGTTAGGTTACGCTTTAGGGCGAGGTTAGTTATTAAACCTATCCCACTCTCTCGATAACCCTTAGCACGTAAAGGAATATTATTTGGGGGTCCAGCCATGGAGAAGAGTTTAGACACTAGGAGAAGATAAGGAACACACCCATTATCAAGAAATCACATTAGGATTCTCTTTTTAACCTGTTCCTTAAAACACTAGTGCTTAGGGAATCTATTGGAGGCAGAAGCAGTCAAGGGTAGCTTAGGGTTAGGGTTAGGGTTAGGGTGAGGGTTAGGGTATGGCTTAGGGTACGGGTTCCGGGAGGGGTTCGGGTAGGGCGTAGGGTATGGGTTAGGGTTAGGGTTAGTGTTAGGGTTAGGGCTCGGTTTAGGGTACGGGTTAGGATTAGGGTACGCATTAGGGTTAGTGTAGGGGTTAGGGTTAGGGTACGCGTTAGGGTGAGGGTAGTTATTAAACCTATCCCACTCTCTAGATACCCCTTAGCACGTAAAGGAATATTATTTGGGGGTCCAGCCATGGAGAAGAGTTTAGAGACGAGGAGAAGATACGGAACACACCCATTATCAAGAAATTACATTAGGATTCTCTTTTTAACCTGTTCCTTAAAACACTAGTGCTTAGGAAATCTATTGGAGGCAGAAGCCGTCAAGGGTAGCTTAGGTTTAGGGTTAGGGTTAGGGTGAGGGTTAGGGTACGGCTTAGGGTACGGGTTCGGGGAGGGGTTCAGGTAGGGCGTAGGGTATGGGTTAGGGTTAGGGTTAGGGTTAGTGTTAGGGTTAGGGCTCGCTTTAGGGTATGGGTTAGGATTAGGGTACGCGTTAGGGTTAGGGTAGGGGTTAGGGTTAGGGTACGCGTTAGGGTGAGGGTAGTTATTAAACCTCTCCCTCTCTCTAGATACCCCTTAGCACGTAAAGGAATATTATTTGGGGGTCCAGCCATGGAGAAGAGTTTAGACACTAGGAGAAGATAAGGAACACACCCATTTTCAAGAAATCACATTAGGATTCTCTTTTTAACCTGTTCCTTAAAACACTAGTGCTTAGGGAATCTATTGGAGGCAGAAGCAG